>NW_012130065.1:15191239-15195854 GCF_000143395.1 Atta cephalotes
ACCACACACACACACACACACACACACACACACACACACACACACACGCGCGCGCGCGCGCGCGCACATTATTTTAATCCATTCTCAATTTTATGTGTACAGACATAGTTAATAATTTCATTGTTTTAAACCAAAAGAGTTTAAAATATATTGAATATTTTGAAGTCTTGAAGTTTGAGAAAATTAATTTTTTCTTTTGTTTTTTTTGTTCGATATTTTATAATGTTATTTTATTCCAGTCTCTACTTTATGTACAGACATTGAAATGTGTTTCTTAAAATTTGAAATTTTCAGGAATTTAAACATTTTAAAGAAAAATTTTCTAGGCACAAGACTTTCAAGAGTTTCCAGGAAAAACTTTCAAGACTTTTTGGAATGCTCGGTTCTCCATAATTCCTAATATTCAAAACAATTCGAGTCTTGCATTTATAAATACAATTTACGGTTAATTTTTGAATAATTATCGCAATGCAGTAATTATTAAAAAAAAATAAAATTCGAAAGAGATTCAAATGTCTTACAAAAAACAGACAATAAGAGATTATTTCCTGTTTGTTGTTCATTGAGCGAATATGAAAGGAGAAAGGCTCGACATATTCTTTGTCTCGCAGGATATTAGAAACAAGCAGATATAATCAATAAGCAAAGATCTCGATATGACACGTTTATTAAAAGGTCTTTGAGTTTAATACAATAGTAATATTTCTACAAATTCATTGAAGTTTTAAAATTTAAAATAATATGAATAATATAAAAACTTACTTTGCGTCTATGTGGTTGGAAATATACTGCAAGAATTGACTAGATCGTTGAAATGCAACTTGATAGCTTTCGTGGGATATCAAGAGCCGTTATGCGTGCTCCACTCTTATATATTTGTACCGCATTTGATCTCGCTGAGGTAAGAACCAGTACTGATGTCTGAGTCGCGTACGGTCGGTATTTTATACGATAAATACAACGTCACACGTCATCGAGATAAGAGATCTCACGCGTCATTCACAATTATTGCCATTTCTACAGAGGAGATTTTTGTCTTCTCGGGGCAGACAAGGAGAAGGCTGTGTGATAATTGCGACGCGCGCGCGTGCCTGCGGAGGGTCTTATTCAGTATTTATCAACTTTTAAACCAAATTGATAAACTCTGAGCGCAACGCTGACGTATATATCGCGGGAAAAATTCCGTTTCGGAACGGTACGAAATATGAACTATGTACATACATCGTACTTGCGCGTTCTGCAAAATTGACGTTTAAATTGATATTACAACATGACGTAAAATCACGAGAGATAATGCGGAAATGTAGCGCGAACGACACTCCAGTTGATACAACAATAAACAAAACTTTCTTTGCGTCTCTTCGTATCACATCTGCATCGGTCGACGACTTATCGCTAATAATAAAACAGAATAAATGTAATTAAAAGATTTAATACGTTATTATGAATAATAAAAAATAGGGTGTAAGGCTTTATTTTTTTTATCTGCTTGTTTGATTCATTTTATGTACACATATTTAAAATTTAAATACAAAACCACGATTCAAAGATACGTTTAAAAATAAGTCTGTTCTTTTTCAGAACTTCCAGTTCTGAACTGGTATACTACACTGATGCAACAAATTAAAATGAGACAGGTATAGTTTGTTTCATTCTAACTTATTGCATTAGTTCAGAACTGGTTCAGAATTTGTCGAAAGAGAACAGACTTTACGTAATCTCATTTACCTAATGTTCCTGGCGGAACAATTCTTGAAGTGATTAATATTATACTATATTTGTTGAGTTTAAGAGTTTAAGCGATCCCTAGGCGCTCAATATTATTGTAAAATTACTTGATACAATATTATTAAGGTTCCTTTTAAACAATTTAAAACAATTTAGTAAGCTCAATATAGCTTTTAAACGATCAAATAATATTGTATAATATCGAATATTATGCGATAAATATTGATCGTTTAAGAATCACTTTAGATAAATATCGATAAATCTTAGTTTCAAATCAAGTTTTTTCCAAATTTTTCAAATATCATTTAAATAATCAAATTTTAGGTAACATCCAAGTAGAATATAGTTTGTAGAAGTCATAATATAATATCATTAGGATATCATTATGACTCATTTGGCATTTAATTTATTTTTAGATATCAGATGATATCATGATGATGTTCTGTAATAACATCATTATAATTCTGTTCTACTTGGGACATAAAGCACAATATAACTTTATAAATTAAAATTAAAATTAATTAAAATAAAAATATCATAGAACAATATAGAAAATTTTCCACCGATGTTTAGAGTAAGGACCAATCAAGATACGAATGTATATCATTGTCTAAAAATATCAAATAAACCTGATAACAAATCTGGTTTACCTTTTTGCAACAATAAATCCAGCGTCTAAATATATTGCATCTGCATCTATACCTGTTTATTATAGATTTGACGCAAGTATAATTACATAAGAATTTTTGAAATTATGTTTAATATTTATTTATATTAATTATTTGATTTTTATGATATAATTAGCAATAAGACGTATGCAGTTTATTTTTCAACTATTTTGTTATCTTCTTGATAAAGTTCAGTAATGCTACTCTGTGGTAATAAAAATTTTCTTAATATGCTCTTATTTCAATTTTACGTTACTACAAAATTATACATTGTAAAGTTAAATGTGTATATGTGTAATATTTTGAAATAAATATAGCTAAGGGAAGAAAATAAATGACATAATCAGTGTGCTCCCATTTCTGAATATTACTGTAATAAAGTTTTAATCTGAAGACACGATTACAAAATCACTATGTAGCTTTCCTCGGATATTTTCATCTCTCTCTCTCTCTCTCTCTTTCAAATAGGAATTTCCTATTGATAAAACAAATATTTATGATAAAAGGGACACCCTTATGGAAAAAAACAATTATTGAATTCACAAAAAAAACGATTGGAAATAATTTAAAAACCATTCAAATCCAATATTGTATATACTCTTTCAATAGATTTTTGTACTCTTCAATAGATTTTTCATTAATTTAATAGTATTTTCCCCAAGGGCGATGCTTGAAAAGTATTTTGAAAATATTGAGTATCTGAAAATATTAAAAAAATTAATATCTTATCAATATTTTATAGAATATTTTCTTAGTGGATTACATTCCATGTAATGACTTAACATAAATAATTAGATACGCATTTACGTCGAGAGAAATTTTGTATAGTAGTGTCGCACTTATTGCGATTGGAGACTCCGTTATGAGTGAGATATTAAAAAAATTTCTCCGTTGTGCGAATAAGCAGAGAGTGCACAGCTGAGACTCACGTGATGCTCTCATGCCGCCGTAAATAAGTACGTTAGTACAACATGTGATCGTGATATGCGATTAATTCCGATTAATTCCGATAAGAAACCCATGCGTACGTTGCGTCTTATACTATTGATCAAAAAAGTGTGATTTGATAAAAAAAATGATCTCGTATTAAAACTTTCAAAGTATAAGATATTATCTTTTGAACAGAAGACAACATGTATGAAGAATTTATACAAGTAGCATACATATATTAAATTAATCCTAAATAAATTAATTCATATTTATTAATTAATTTATAAATTAATTCATATTTATTAGTTAATTTACAACTAATAAATATAATTATTGGATAATATTTGTAATTTATTGATTTACAGTTGGCAAACTAAAGTAAAAAAAATATTTTATCTTGCTATTTGAAACATTAAAATCTTAAGTTTCGATGAATTTAGAGATCATTGTAAATTTTACATCACTATGCATGTTACGTAGAAGAATAAACACGTCATTTAGAATCTTTTTATTGAGTAAATAATAATTATCGGATATTCAACTTAACGATGTTACTATTTGGCAACGCTGGATTAATATGGCTTAATATCTTGAATAAACACGTTTAACATTGACTCAATGCATATCTAGTGTCTGTATCTCATATATGCGTTTTATTCAGAAAACATGGTATGTATAATATACCATGTAAGACCATTTTTAATGATAATTTATCTTATGACGAAGCTCGGGGCTGATATCTGTTTACAAAAGTTCACGATACATCCTAGACACGGAGTCTGCTCTTTACACCCGAAGGAATGATCTCATTTAATTTCGCAAGAAGTATTTTCTTTAAGAAAAAAAATAGAAAAAAGAAAAAGAAATCGAGAAAGTACTTATTTGACTTTAATGTATATAATATAGGTATAATATCTTCTTTCCACGAAGAAGAACATCAATCAAGATATATTTCATCCTAATTAACGGCAGATCGTGATGATCTCGAAGATAGCATTTTGTCTGACTATAATATAATACTATCTTTCGATTTGATACGTATCTTCGTTGGGGGTCACAAGTCCCTTGCTCTTATCACGCTGTACATTATCAATTGTGAACTACTTCAAATTAAGAACATTACGAAGTTCAAAAAGCTGATACAACTTATATTTATATTTTTCTAAATTATTGAAACGTTAATTATTGAAGATGTCATTAGAGATCGTAGATCTATTTTCCATATAGTTGAATTAGTGTATACTTTAAAGTAAATCTAAAGTATATGTTTGATATTTGGATATATATAT
>NW_012130065.1:15196776-15202432 GCF_000143395.1 Atta cephalotes
TATATATATTATATATATATATATATATATATATATATATATGTACATACATACTTTTCTTGCATATTTTTGTAATTTATTAAAAATATGTTAAAATGAAGAATATTTAAATCAATATAGAAACATAAATAAAAGCAGAATTAATTAATCTCACAATCGGCACTTCTCCGCACTCACGAAATAATTGCGACACTTAGATCTGAATTTTTGCTTTATTTTCATAATAACAGATTACACAGAGGATTATATTATATTCTCATTCACAGAGGATTAGATTATACTCTCAAAACTAGTGATCGAACAATCGTCCGCGAAATCCTCGATTTGCTCGGAACTCGTCTATTTACAAATTGATCACTCACTGAGAAATCCATCTTCACTCATTATTAATTTTTTTTGAAGTTATTAATCTTCTGTACTGTTGATTCGATACACAGCCGAACTTTTAAATAAATCTTCAGCATAAATTAAAGAGGCATAACAAAAAAATATATACATTTTTTTTAGCATACACCGCTCCTTTCTATCCAAATTTACAACAAAAATACACGTTACATTTTGTTATACCTTATATAAAATTTAGAATTATATACACTTCGTTATATTAATATATTTGAAAATATGGTACTTTTAGCACTAATTATGATTGGTTAATATTAATTTCACTTTAAAGTTCTTTCGTGAAAATTTATGAAGCATATTTTAGATGTAAAAAGCTTGTATTTTATGTTGATGTAAAATCGAAAAGTGGCATTTCAAGAGGTGTCAATTGAGGTAAAGGATCAAGAGGACATAGAGGATGTTCTTCCGATCTGATATCATCACTAGAATTGACAGAAACTGCGTAAAGACGTTCTGTCAGTTGACGTACTTCTTCTTCCTTTGCTTCTAGTTGACTAAGCAAGCTACCTACGAGAGATCGTAATTGGCTGTTAACGGTCCTAAGCTCTTCTATAACGGTGCCTGTGTCTTTTGGATGTTTGAAACTTTTTTCTTCAGCACTAGACAATGGCAACTTGATATCTATCAAACTTAGAAGACTGTCTTGTTCATCAATAGTTTTATATATAGCCTGACGTAAAGAACCATCATACTTGTCAATTCTTATATCCGCACAATTATCTTTTTCACTATATCTAGCTGCGTGTTTATTGAGAAGATCTTTCTGATGATTTTCTAAGGTTGTTTTGTATTCCTCATACTGTGCCTGCTTCATTCTAATAATGAATAAAATTTTTTTCATTAATAAATAAAAAAATCATATACACAAATAATAAGCTATGTAAAATAGATAATTTGGAAATAATCTGGTCTTATTAATTGAATTTTTGGCAGAGTGTATGTGTTTCCTTTTTTTTCTTCAAACATAGAAAGAAAAGAAAGAGATACATGATATAGAAAGTTTAGTTGGAAAGAATAGAAATGTATAAATGTTATATACAACCTGACAACAGCTGCTTGTCTTTTATGATGATCTCGTTGTAAACTGAGGGATTCCAATGTGACAAGTGAATGAACAGGTGTCAGAAATTTTGATGTATCTTGAGAAGATAAAGTAGATGCATGTACATGGATAAGACTGGATTCAAGTTGCTCATGAGCTTCTGCTAGAAGATGAGCTACAGTCTCATGACACTTGGCTGCTTCCTCAAACTTCCCCTCTCGCAACAATGCTTCTGCTCTTCTCTGTTTTTCATGTGCCTTAGAAAGTATTAGTTGAATCAATTTCGTCGATTCAGTGTATAATGAATAAAATATGTAGAAATAATTCCTAATAATCCATGCGATTTATTAAATAAATCAACACATATGTTAATATTTTATTATTAGTATCTATTTTATTTCTAACTCAAATAAAATATAGTGTATCGATGACTCTCCTAAAAGAGATCATAAATAATCATTTTTCTTTACTCGACTCGTGCAGTAACTGGCACAACAATATAAAAATATATTATACAATATACAAACAATGTAAAAATATATTATGCGAAGAAAGAAGACTCACCAGATTCAAGGCGGACGTCTCCATCACTACAATCACTAAAATCAAATAAACAAGAAATTCTGACAGATAATGTCCCTAGATCATATGTAGCTGCATTCATGAAATATAAAGGTTATAAAGCTGGGTTCACATCTTGACAGAAAAGCGGAAAGTGAAAAAACAGAAGCCAATTGAAACTCTCAGTAGTGGTAGGCGGTACATTTTGCTTGCCTGTTTCTGTCTTTCCGCGAATTCTGATTGGTTTCCGCTTTTCCGCTTTCCATTAAGGTGTGAACCCGGCTTAACGCAAAGATAAATGTAAACGGTAAATCGTAACCAAGAATTTTAAAATATCAGTCATTCTTAAGACTTTTTATTGTTGTTGAGATATTTTAAAAATAAAAGCCGTCAGATGTAAAAAAGTTTTAGTCATAATAATTGTAAGATTGTAAGCATATTACCGATCAATTATGATTAAATATTTTAAAACATTTTTTACTGTGATTGATCGATTTGATTATAGCGTAAAGTGAATTGTCAATCAAATCGACCAATCATAGTAAGAATTAAACTATTAAATTATAAAATATTAATTAATATTTTATAATTTAATAGTAAAGCTAAATCAAACTTATTTATACAAGAGTTAATATTGCATCCAGTAATCAATTTGATATTTTGATACCCAATAGGAAATAATTTCCTAGATATTTTAGTACAGTAATATTTTTCCCCTAACAAATCTTTCTCTATTTGATTACGCCATCTTGTTGATAGAATTTCAATTTAATATTTTGAATGGAAGCATGATTGATTCTTGTAATTCCTTCCTTATTTTTATTTTTTTAAATCAAATAGATTTATCTTTTCTAAGTAATTATATCAATTTAATTATTTCATCATTTGCATGTGCATCTTTCTCCTGCAGTTTCTTCCAAATGTTGAAAAAAACTGTTATTTTATGTAAGATTTTACGCGTGTAAACTCATAAAAATTTACTATACCATATGTGATATTAGAGTGTGTGATATTAGAGTAGCAGATTTTATACACAATACAAATAAGGTAGACCGAGCATTTACCTCAAGTAAAATAAGAAAATAAGACTTAATTTAATTATATAACTATTATTTTTCTCTTACTTTATCGATTTCAAATACATTATACGCAGGATTAAGTAATAATTAAAATCAATAATTAAAAAATTATTACTATACGTAAAAGGTAAAAATTTTCATAATTTTTTCACAAACTTTTATATTACAATATATATCAGTAAATTATTATTGTTTATTACATAAATGTGTCTTATAATTCATAGTTTTAATTTTAATTATATGATTATAATTTTAAATAAACATGAGATCTCGATTTTTCCTTAATAAAAATATTATGATATTAATTATTTTTTTGATTCATAAATAATTCAAAATAAAAAAAATTTATAAAACCAATAATTTTAGCTAATTTTAGAAAAAATTTGATTTAATAAAATTTAGATTTGAAATTAAATCCTACTTAAACTATAATTTGCGTTAAATTACAAAATGAAACTCTGTGTATAATTTTACACAATACTAAAAATTTGATGTTATAAAATTATAAATAAAATTCTAGCTTAAATTCTGACATAATCGTCCACAATAAAAAGAAGTTAAAAAGAAGTTTAAAATTGTAAAAAATTGATTATATATTAATAAATTTAAACTGTTTATATAATTGTAAAAGTTCAAGAAATATCGTATATGTTAAAAAATATGTGTATATCTATTTATAAATACATGTTTTCTAATTTTTATTTTAATTGACGTCTATATCTAAATAATCAATAATAACATTACATAAAAATTTTATATAACAATTAATAAATTTCTGAATAATTATAGAATAATTATATACCTATCTCGCGCGCGCGGTACAATATCGTATAAAAACATAATTAATACATTAACTCGAAATTTGAGAACTTGTCGACAGACGAACCAGGATTATTACCAAAAGAAAACAAGCTTCCAATTTTTATGTGGCGAAAGATTATCAGATAATCGCGTTCCCTAGCCAATTGCCGCGCGTGCGCGCGCGAGGTGGTTGTTCTAGTGAATGGGCACGGCCCGTGAACCAAGAGTCGGCGGTATGAATGAAATAGTAAATATAATTGACAGAAGGGCAGGCGCGCGCGGCGGGCGCTATGTTGTGTGGGCAGGCCGGTCGAGAACGTTCAGTCGGATCGGGTCGGGCAGAAAACAGGCGGAACGAGGTGCAGGACGGGAATGGGGAACGATATGCATGCCGGCGCGGCGCGACGTCGCGCCGCCGCGCAGCGCGTTTGCAACGCGTGAACGTAGGATCGAGGTCATCACCTCTCTACCATTTGAGGATAAGCGCGATATCCTTTGCTTCTTTCGTCATATCATTGGTTCCGCCGCGACCGATCCGGCTGGCCGGCCCATTAATCCCGGCTTGTTTCTCAATCCGGCCACCTCTCCGCCCGGTCGCCTTGCTTATCCCAGTAGCAGTTTATACAGCACACTTTATCCGAATTACGTTTAAAGGAGGACATAGGGACGTGTTTAGAAGTCGTTCTTTGGAAGTCTGTGTTGCATGGGAGCGGTCGATTGGGTGTACGCGACGAAAGGAATTCAAAATTTGAAAATCACTGAAAAATCAGAAACAAATATATAGTCCGCGCAATATTGCAAGAACAATTTGTAGTTCGCTCTTACTTTAAGACCGTCTTAAGTAATGTCTTAATGAAATGCTAATATATAGATTCCTCTGATTGGCTTATGATATCTTAAGACCCGGTTTTTCATTTTTTTATTGACTTGTGATTAGGCTTAACCTGATGTCCAAGATGGGCTTCATCTATGATGATGTCATAGGTGAGCCCATTGAGTGTAACATCAGATTAAGCTCAATAAAAAATTGGGCCAAAGGTTGTAACAATTTCAAATAGAAAAATCGACTATGAATACTATTCCAAGATCGTGCTTTGGAATAATGTTTTGCGCCGCAATCTTTGCCGTAATCGTTTACTGAGAAAGAAAAATATTTTCTTCCCCACTCCACCCCCAAGGATTTTTCATGTATTCTTGATGCGAAGATATCACGCGTTTGTCCCGCACGAGATCCGCCTGTGCGTACAGTCGATGTATCGGCAGAAGAACGTCGAAGAATATGGCGAGTTCTTGACCGGTCTGCCTTCTCCTTCTCTTCACTTCCCCTCTCTCGCAGAGCCGTCGAGTGACGACCAAAGACGGTAGGAAGGTACGGTTTCCGGTCGCCCACGCGACAATCTAGTCAGGGCTCTCTCCTTCTCTCTCTCCTTTTCTCTCATCGGCTGGCGTCGTTGTGAAAATCCTCTCGATTCAGGTGTATAGATAGGAGCTTAGAAACGGTGAGTCTTGGCGCAACAGCCCGCTACCGTAGTGGGGCGAGATGGGGTCTAATATTTGCGTATCTCTACGTGCGCGACGTACCCGTCGTGTCTCACGGCAAGGTGTGAGATTTGTCTAATTCGGGAGAACAAATTTACCTGGTCACACGCGAATGTAGATAAAATATTTTAATTCTATATTTACATAACTTTACAATTGTGTACCTACTTTTTGCACGGTTTGTATTCTTAAAGAAACTTCTGCTTTATCTCGTTTCGCATCTTCAGGTCTG
>NW_012130065.1:15202452-15231946 GCF_000143395.1 Atta cephalotes
ATATATATATATATATATATATATATATATATATATATATATGATGTATACTCTTTGTACTTCAAGTAAGTATGTATACTCAGAGAAAAACAGTGGTAACAACTATGCAAGTTTTGTAAGTAGAATTACTGTACACACATACATATACATATATATTATAGATGAGTATTTTATAATATTATAATAATTATAAGTTTATTTAATTGTTTACATTATAATTCTACATATAAAATCTATAATTGTCATCTTAATAGTTGTTATGTATTATTATGTATTATTATGTATTTTCTCTGTGTTGACAAAGCGAGAAGGAAAATTTTAGTGCAGCAATAAAAAACCTTTTATTTCACACGACTGAATAAAAAATGAAAAATTTCTTACATACAAAATATAAAATTGTAGATACACAGCAAACACAAAAGGTGACTTGAAGTAACAACAGAGGAAAAATATTTTTTTTTATTTATAACCTTTGATAAATTATATCACTGACAGACAAAGTCAAATGGAGTCAAATTTCGTAATATAACGTAAGATTTTGTTCTACTGATATAAAAAAAAAATTTTAATTTCTGTTCAATTTCTTTATTTTTTTTAATTCTTAAAGTTAGAGAAAAAGATAAACAATAAGTTAAACCGAGATTAAGTTTATATTAAAGTAACAGTACATTGATGGAATTGAGTCTAAGATTCGAGTGAACTCGATATATATTCTCTTTAATATTATTATAGTAGCTTAATCGTAACTCGTATATGTTAAATCAGTAACTTCTCGCTTCGAAAGATTTCGCGAGAGTATGTTTTACTCGATTTCCCGATACCTCGACGAAGTGGTCGTCATGAGGGCACGTGGGCGACCGGAAACCATCCCTCCCACATTCGCGTGCCCTACCTCCTCAAAGGGAGTGCTAAAGAGAAAGAGGTACATGAAGACTGAGGAAGGATAGCGGAGAAAGAGAAAATGATGAAGATTCGCGTGGATCTAAAGAGTGACACGTGGAATCGTAATAGTTTCGCGCGGATGAGAATCACGAGTATACGAATAAGAGAGGAAGGATGCAGTCCAGAGACTAGAGAGAAAAAGGAGTAAGAAATAAGAAATAGATGGAGAAACAGAGTGTAAGAAAGAACGAGGGAAAACAACAGGGAAGAATAAAGAAGAGGACAGTAAGACAAAAAGGACGGGCGATGGGACGTGGAAGAAAAACGAAAAACTAACGGGTAAATAAAGATCGACCCGTCTCCCACGCTCGTGACCATTGTTATTATATATCCCGTGGGGTATTGTTCCCATGGGAAAACTGGACAGGCTCGTTCTACCACCTATGGCTGTGGATACGACGAAGAAAGAAAGGAGAAAGAGCGTAAAAGAGAGGGAGAGACAAACCGTGCGCGCTCACACCAACACACCCGTTTGTGGGTCCACGCACAAGCGTACGACCACAAGTCAACATCGTCAAGTTTTACTTGAGATGAACACGACTGTATGGAACGATGATGCACGCACGCACGCACGCATGCACGCGTGCTCGAGCTCGCACGCGCGCGCGCGAGGGCGCACAGATTTTAGATATTGTGGGGGACGTTCACCTCGCATCTCAGACCCTTGTCGAGCTCGTTCGCGGGTCCGGAGTGTATGCATGGACGTTAGTACCATTCCCGTACGAGACGTTATAAGGAGTATCCGGAGATACTCGTGCGCGTGTCTGTGTGCATGCGCGTGTGCGCACACAAGCACGAGTGTCCACGACGGAGGTCTTTCGGTGGATGCTTGAGGAACAGGGTGCGGCTCAACCTACCTCGCTTGAATTACCTACCAATATTACTGTCTAGGTAGAGGTATATATCCAAATGCGAGCGAGACACACGGCGCAGGATACTATGCCATATTTGCATCCTTGATCCAGGACACGCGCGTATCTGCGAGAGTGTGGGTCTCCTCCTTCCCCTCCCCTCCCCCCCCCCTCCCTCTCTCTCTCTCTCTGTCTGTCTTTCTCTCCACTTCTTTTTAGCGCATCTTCCTTCCGCATAGTCATTTATATCTCGAATACTTTATTGAATTTTTAATGGGATTTTTTAAAATTATCATTGCGTCCAAAAACGGTATCTCTTTTATACAAAACGAAAAAAACGATTTTGCTGAAATATCTAAAAAATTTAGCTAAATACTTACAGTTCTGAAAATAATTTTGTTGGTCCATTAAATTATAATAGGAATCTCAAACACGATGAACAATGTTGCAAAAAATTTTGATATTCTAGTAACAAATTTGAACGTTTTATATAGTTATTTTGATGGTCCAACAAAATTCTTTTCAGATGTAGATTTAGCTAAATTTTTAGATACTCTAGCAAAATTGATCTTTTCATGTTTCAGCAATAAACATAATAGAAAATATTATTATTTTAAAAAATTCAAAATAATTTTTGAAACAATTTGCTCAGAAACTTTTTAAGATAAAGAATAATAAATGCATTAAAAATGTTTATTAAACGTATAGCTATTCGGATTACAATTACATTACTATAAATTCTTATATTATATTATTGATTATATAGATTTGATTCAATTCAGTCGTATTATTTTTCCAGTTGGACGAATTCAGTTCCGAAATGTAGTTCCTGACGGCTATGTCTGCCCTTTTGCATTTGATGGGCCGGAAGACGCTCATTGAAGCGAAGAATGTGTGATAATGAGATCATTGTCATGATTATTATCAAAAATTAGGGAAACGCGAGATTCTTTTTAAGAAAGAATCTACTTGCACAATCTCTCTAAAACTTTTAAAACGAATCTCATTTTGAGGAGTGAAATCTCACTGTTAAAGATTGAAAATTGAACCACTCTTTTTCAGGATTAGTTCAATTTTCATTTTTTAGAGCGAGATTCCAAAGAATTTAGAGTGAGATTTCAAAGAATTTAGAAAAGTAATATCAATTATATATTAAACTTTAAGTTAAGTTTATGAAGAG
Organism: Atta cephalotes; assembly: GCF_000143395.1. Taxonomy (NCBI): domain Eukaryota; kingdom Metazoa; phylum Arthropoda; class Insecta; order Hymenoptera; family Formicidae; genus Atta; species Atta cephalotes. The sequence goes on from NW_012130065.1 coordinate 15,205,426, forward strand.
GAAAGAGATAAAAAAATAATGAAATATAGCAATATTTTTTATAGCAATTTTATTGTAATATAATATATATATAAACTACATTTTATGATTGTACACATATATGTAAGGAGATGTTTTAAGTTATTCAAACAAGGTATGTTGCGAGCGCAATAAATGTCAATCGATGTCATTGTCGTGCGGGACCGAAGGGATGAAGATCGATAAAAGCTAAGGGATCATCGCCCGACGCGTATCACGGTAACCCGTTACTCGAATTCTTCGCATTCCTGTGTCATTCCGATAGTAACGCCGCGCCGTCGGGACACGGTATTCGCGTTATGGTGCGTAAGACTTACCTTACCAAACCGGATGGTCTCATCACGCAGAAACCGCGTAATTAATTGATATCATAATGGGGACTGTCTTTATCTCACTTTACTGAGCCAAAGTAATCAAACGTATACAGAATGACTCACCCAGTAACCTCAGAAAACGGGAATTATGCGCGCGCGTGTTTTGTGTGCGCGCATCACGCTTTATTCCAAATTACAAATCAGTTTTACATTTATTTATTTTTGTAATTGTATAAATAATGTTCTTTACAAAAGCGAGAAAATACAAATATAAAAAGTGATACGAAAAGTAAGCTTTTCTTTTGTGAATTAACATAATGACAGCGTCTTTTAAACCTACAAGTGCAGTAAAGAAATATTGAATCTGTAGGATTTTAATAATAAAAAAATATGGAAAAAACACGAGAATTCTTTGATTCTAAATAGCTTTTAGATGCTTTTAGATCTTTTTCTAGATCCTTTTCTTAAAACAGGACAACTCTATATTATTAATTATGGGTTGATCGTTATCTTCAATAGTTTCCTTTTTATAGCGCATTTTTTTCTACATCGTTCGCATTTTTATCTTTTTGTGTTTAATCTCTTATTTACAATATAAATAGAGTCTGTTCTCATTAATTACAGAAATAACAAGCTTTATAATAAAAATTGACTCATTTTTTAAAATCTAAATAAAGATAGATAAAAAGTTCTACCTATGTTAACACTTGAAATTTGGATTTTGTTTAAAAAAAACTCGAATAACATTCAAATAATGGAAGTTACATTTTTAGTATACCTTCAACTTGATGTGACAAAAAAATATATAATTTTTATATTTAATAATTATAATAATTATATTTAATATATTTAATTAAAAAGTATTCGTATTGAATTTGGTAAACAACTTGTTTTTTCAATTCTTTAATTAAAAATTCTAATAACTTATACTATATTTATTTCTGTGAATATTAAAAATTGAATAATTTTTGAAAAGTATATTTGACGTATACAATGCAAGTTATTGACACGAGCAAACATACTTTAATGGAATGGAAGAACGATGGAAGAAATGAAAGAATGCAATAAGATTATAAATTTCAATTATTTGCTTCATTTCATTAAGCAACTCCTGCCATCTCTTAGTATGAGCCATAACTGTATCAGAAGCCAAGTAGCTAGATATCAGGTCGTTTTGCAAGTTTATAACAACGTAATGACTCAATTATTTTAAAAACAATTACAAAAAATTTAAGCTTTTTATATTATAAAAATTAAAATTAATATCCGTGTATAGAATATAATAAGATAATTCGAAAATATCTCATGTGTTAAAAAACATTGACTTATAAAGTTACATAAAAGCATAGATTTATAAATATTCTGTAACTATAAAAAATTATATTTTTCATTAATTTAATATTGTATGAAATAATAATTTTTTAAGCTTTATGTCTAATCTTTTACATATTGTATTAAACATTTACGAATCAAATTTGCGTTTTGAAGTATCCTGAGCAGAACAAGTCATTATGATATCAAAATGATATCAAAGTGATTCCAAAATGATCATTAAAAATCATTTTTCAATCATTTTTCGTTTTCGATTCACTTTAATGTCATTTTACTGTCATGACGTTACCATGACTTGTTGTTCTGCTTGGGATGCTCTAAATGTAACTTTACGCATTTCTGGCAATTATAGAACTTTTCTGCAATAACAGGTCTGTTCGCGTTGCTTGAAATTCTAAAAAAAATTTTTACATTTAAAATAAGATAAATATATACTTGAACGTTAAGGAAAGAGAAAGCAGAGATGCTAAGAGCAAAAAGTGCAAGTAACGGGAACAGAGCTAATGTTGTCATATCATCATGAGATTATATTACGACTGTGTAATATTCACTACGACAGCTGAAAAATCTATAGTTTACATTATTTATACTACGAATGCAGTTTAATAAATTAGCTTTTTTAACTTTTTCGTTATCAAAATTCGTCTTATTTTCAACTTTAGCTTTCTTTTAATAAGTTATTAATTTATCAAATTGTTCTACATAAATATTTAGAACACTACACTTACACTATACTGAGAAAAAAATTAGCCTAAATTAAAATAAATATTTATTTGAAAACTGTCAACTAAACATTTATTTATAATAAATAAATATTTACTTAATAAAAAAAGTGATTGTTAAATCAAATTAATGTTTTTTCGTACTAAAGAAATATATTTTTATATTTAATAAATTTTTAGTTAGTACTATTCAAATAAATATTTATTGAAATTTAGGATATTTTTTTCTCAGTGTAATAGTAAAATTTGAAACACAATATACATATATATATATATATATATGTTATTTCTCAGTAAACATTACGTGTTGAGCAAATTTTTGTTTATGTAATTGATAAATAAAATATTACAGCTTCAGTTTTTCATGAGCTTCGTCTCGTTCCTCGATATCTAACTGCAGTCCCCACTTTATCCAAGCGATTCCTTTTTTCTTCACTCTCAGCCTCTCGATGTGTACGCCTTAGACTTTCACCGAAAGGAACTTAACCGTTCATTCATAAATTGATGATTGAAGGTTCTCCTGTTCTGTCTGGTCACGAATGATACGCGCGTGCGCGTTTCACGCGCATAAACGACATGGTACATCATTTTTTTAAGGATATTATTATATATTGCAGTCACTGCGGAGAACTAATATATGCGAGCAAATATGCAACAACCGACAATTTTCACTAAACGCTTTGCGACCCAACAAGTTTAACTACACGCTAGTTTTTAGAAGCGGTTGCGGTAATATGTCTCATAATCACGCGTTTAAAAGTAGTACTTAATTGCATAATAATTTATACGAGAATTCAATTCGAAATTTTATGTTGGAGGATATTTTAAAAAATTTATACACTGAAAAAATTTACTAAATATTAATAATTGTTTAAATATTAATGAAAAATTTACTTAAGTAAATTAATTGTATTAATATAAAATGATACTTAAATCAATGGTTCTTGTATATTTACAGTAGTATTCAAATATTTATTAAAATTTAGTAATTTTTTTTCAGTATAGGATATACAAGTTTAAAATCGTAAATTTCAGTAATTTTACTTTACTGATAATTATCAAGCAACTTATACCTTAACTTCTGGTCGAAACTATCGCGTCGTGAAAGCCTTAAAACTTACTCTTCCCGCACCGATAAAATTAGTACGCTCGCAAATCACTGAGGAGATTTTATCGAACAAGCAAGGATATGTCAAGAAGCAAAAGTGACAGAAACGCATAAATACACGATAAAGTACTATCGGGAACGTATTGAAGCGATATCGCGCGCGCGTGAAAAGGGGCGAAAGAAGATTCGAGGGGAGAGAATCGTTGCGGCTGTGTAATAAAAAAAGAAGAAAAAGAAGAAGATGAAACGGCTAAGGTAACGAAGGAAAGAAGAAGATCGTGAAAAGTATCGAGATAGCGAGAATATAGGAGGAGATATCCGACGCAAGGGCGCGCCGAGGACTTGGGATGGAAAAGAAGAAGGAAGAAAAGAGGTGTGGCACGGATCTCTCTAGCATTGTGTCCGAGACGGCCACGGCGCGCGCGGCTCGCGGCGCGCGTTCGCGTGTCAGGACTGGTCCATGCACCATCCAAATCTATGTATAAGCGGCGAGAGATGTACGTGCATTAACCGGCACTCTCTCACGCATAGAGAGGAGAGAAGTCGCCTTCGTATATACGGTATACATACCTACCTTCTCCGACCAACCGGCCAGCCGACTGGGCCCCCGTACGTATGTGAGCCCGTTCCGTGCACGCACGTGCGTGTGTATATATCCTTAGCGAGACGACTTACACCGGCACAACCGTACGACAGACCGGACCGGTATTCAGAGTCTCTCCTCGAAGGAGAGAGGAGCGAAAAAGGAGAGAGTAAGACGCGGCGCGACGCCGACATGCGTGGCGAAGTGGAGAGAAGGGTTGGAAGTAAGAAGAGGGAGTAGGCACGAGCCTAACCGCAATCAACGTCCCACGCGCCTGGACCAACATTTAGATGCCTTCTCTCTTTTTCCTTTTTTCTCCTCTCTTCCCCCCTCCTCCACCATCACCACCACCCACCCCCTTTCTTTCACTCTATATTTTTCTGTCTCCTGTTCCGTTTTCGGAGTTTTTCATTTCCGTGGAAATCGCGGAGCTGTTGCTATCCCGCGAGTTAGATTTTTTCATAATTTACAGATACAAACAAACTTTGAATGATTTACTATGATTTAATTTAATTTAATTTATTATATTAATTTATTATTAATTTAACTTATTTATTGCTACATGTTAATGGAGCAAAATATAATACAATAGACTATAGTAACTTGCAAATGGTTAGGCATCAGCAAAAACTGTTACCAGCAACAAAAACCAGGACAGGACAAAGATGCAATAAGTAGTGAAGCAATCAAGATTACAATTAAGAGCGTAAAATCAGTATTTGTCTCGCTTAATTCAGAGTATTTAACAAATATGTATAACAAATATGTACATGATGGGTGATATTGTTAAGAATTTAGCCTTTTATTATACAGAATGTAAGATAATATGTAAGAGCCATTTCAGTAATGAATTTGATATTTAAAAAGAATAAAATAGATTCAAATAAATTATATTCGTTTGGTTTTTGTTATTTGAAATCCATGTTTACAAAAAATCTATTAACAAGAATTAAATTTTCATTCAATGAATTGAACGAGATTTCTAGCAAATAACCTCTAATAATGATATAAAGGTTAAAAAAATAAAAGACAAACCTGTTGTCCGATACGCCTTAAATCTGTTTTTAACTTAACTGTTTTGATGTGAATCAACCACTGTGAAACTTTACTTGTTTAGTACAACGACTCGATTTTATCTGTTGCAACATTATAAAATATAAGACAGTTATTTTGAACTTTTTTTATGGAAACAAAAAAATACATGAAAGCGAAAATAAAAATAATTGTGAATTTAAAACGAAAAGAAATCGGATATATGTTTGTATGAACTTATTTTATTATTTTAAATGCTGAATTCATTCCTGAAGGTATCATATATTACGTTACATCTTCATGGTGTATTTATAAATTTTTTTCAATATATTTTTATGCAAGGATGAACATACATTGATTTGAAATGAAATAAAAATCCATGAAAATGGATTTTAAATGCGTTCAAAAGCTGATCAGAATTGCAGTGTAAAACGAATGTATTTTGCAGCATAAAGCGTGTTCGTGTAGAGTACATTATACAACATTATATAAGTAAAAGTTAAATAAAACGTAATCAACTACCTCGGTGTTACATTATGATATTTGTAAAAAACAACTCGTTAACAGAATGTTCTTATCACAAATTTCGGTATTTATCAAAATAATCTGATAGTGTATCTTACTCTTTTTCATGCAATTATAGTTACAAGTGGTCTCGCGTGAAATAAGATCCAGGATAAATTATGGGCAGTGTCATCTTTTTTCTCGTTCCCACCGTTTCTTGCTTTCTCGTTCTTATACGAGATCGTTTTTCCGTATGCACGAGGCACGCAGTGGATTACGATTTCGATCGGGACGACGAACGCGACGGCATGTTGTGTTGTTCCTAAAAAAGGAGAACTCGTTGCGCCCTGACACGATAAAGAGCAACGATCTCCAAGTGGTGGAGCACATAATAGTCAGAACGGAATCACATTAGGGCGCGGAGAATCGTTTATTCGGTGTTTTATCGAACCAATACTATATGCTCTACGTATATGTACGTATGTCACTCTTCAATATGTATAATGTTTTTCTCTGCCTGCGTTTCTGTATATACTTGTAGCAATCATGATAATGGCTTTTACGACACTAACATGACTGTCAGAAAATTAAGATTTCTCGCTCTCGTAAATTAGTATATATAATCTCTACTATAATATCATCCTTTGTAGTTTATATTGTCAGTTTATAATATACTGTCAGTCTTTGCGAAAATTCTCTTACAAATATTGTAAATATTGGTACAAAAACATTGTTTTAATAAATAGAAATTACCTAATGTTTATTTTATAAATATATAAGTCAAATTTTATTTTATTAAATTATTCATAATATTTACAGATTTATTTTGAACTATTATATATCTTGATTTCTTTATATTTTTTAAATCAATCATATTTTGTTTTTATTTAATCTTTCTTTAGTATTTTATTTTATTTGTTTTCACTTTTTATGGCTTATTGGTTTATATTGTTATTAATAATAATAATACAGACATTGAATAGTTATCTGCATATAGCAGTCATGAAGCTGGAAGATGGTTATCATGTACCTTATAGTACGTTCCCAGTCTCCTGATGTCAGAACAGTCTGCTACGATCGTCAAGCTTTTTTTTGTAGGGCGATTCAGCTCGGCCTGGAATATCAATTAAATTTGCCTGGAGCATATGAATATCGTAGTCGTGATATTGCTTTCGTGATATCTTCTAAGAAAAGGGAAAGAAATCAAACGCAGTTAGATAAACACAATTGATATTAAATATATCGAAGATTATATAGTTCATGGTGCATATTTATTTTAAAAAGAAGACCGAAGATTAAATGAAAAAAAAGAAGATGATCATAATAATTACTTTCCAATTAATTTATCAAAACTTGTAACGGAGACATTGAAATAACTAGAGAAAATTGATATGAAAATTATAATGTAATGTTTTGTGGAACTTCTTCATATATTTTTTAGTTATAATATCTTTTTAGGTGCCTTTTCGGAGTATCTAATTTAGGCGAGACGTTAAAGTCGAACGACGCACAATTTGACTACCGTTTGAACGACAATAACATATGAATGGTCGCTAAGACCATCAACTGTATGGATTGAATTGAATAATTTCTTCTGTTTGATACTAGTTACGATACATTTGATTACACGTGAATAGAATCTAAGAGTGCTGGGCTTACGAATCAATTTGGATGCAAATAGTGCAACGGTTCAATTGCAAACTCACAAAACATTCGTTCACAGTAACCCAGTGAAAGATGAGCAGTTTGAGCGTGAATGAAAATTTACGACATCTCGATTTTTAATATCAATTAAAAAAAAACTGTTGAAGAAAGTGCTCAAACTTATTATTTGCTACAATAATTTCATTTTTTTATTTTATGCTTTAATTTCTCGCGTTATAAATTTGCTAAATGATATTTGCGTTATCTCTCGTTAAACGTTCTTGGGGAAGATATCGTGAATTGAACGGGGAAAGAAAGCGATTTGTATTTTCGCGCAGTAGCTGAAAAAGGCAGGGTCTTTCCGTGAATAAATTTTAACGTGATGTCCCACCGGTCTAACTTGTCACCGAATAGAGTAGGAGATGAATGAGACGCGTATATACATTCATCACTCAGCGAGTCCCTCGCCATATGTCTCGAAGGCTCGGCCCTCTCGTTCCCTCCCAAAGTTGCCGCACTCCCTCCTGCAGCCTGATCGAGCGCGGAAGTCCAAATAAGGGGAAATGCACGGTGAATTAAGCCCTCTCCTTCTCGTGTCTCGCGTGATACCACCAAAGAGGCGCCAGCCTCAACTGAAGTATCCCGCGGATAAAAACGCCTGAAAAATTGACAAAAAGTTGACCTTCAAATCCAGAATTTTTTAATTTACCGAGATCCATTGGCTACAAATTTCGCGAGGTGATGATCACTATGATCAGTGTGAATCATCCTTCCGATTTAATTCTCAGTTGCTCAATATTATTTAACATAAAACAAGGTTTGATATTTCAACCAATAAAATTTTATAGTATTATATATCACGAGATTTATAGCGCTTTCATGGTATTTCAGTTCGAAAATAAGACATTTTTGAGGAGACTTTTCGAGATAAAGTTTCGAAAAGCCTAAAGAAAAAATAAACTGCAAATTATATATTTTTCGTTATGCTTCTAAAGTTTTTCTATTATAAAATTAGCGTCCCTTAATATTATTATCAATTAATAAAACTCTTCAAAGTTGTATCTTTTGATTTTTTTCTCTCTTGATTTAAATTGTAGACGATCGTTTCAATGAAAAAAAATTTAAATTATAATTATACAGAAAAGACAAATTTATTGAAATTTCTAAAACTTTATGTAGACATTTTATTGGACCTTCAAAATATAATTATGTAGGAAACTCAAGCATGATAAGCAATGTTACAAAAAGTTTTGCCATTCTCAACTAGCTTGAGCCTTTATACCTACATGATTATTTTGATAGTCTAATAACATTATTTCAGATCTATATTTAATTAAATTTTTAGATAATTTATTAAAATTGTTCTTTCTGTCTGCATCTCAATTCTGATGGAATGCAAATGCGTGCATAAAATCTAACTTCCGGCTCGATTATTTTTGTATGATTCCTTTAGGCTGTAAATGATTGTAATTTAAGAAAGATAAGGCGTCAACATTGCAGCATGTGCGATCGGCAATATCGCGAAACGCACATCCCGAACGTCGCGATGGGAGGAGCCCGTGGCTCGCGAATTTTAATGGCGGATTTTTGCGGCTCGCCAATGGTCGCGAGTCTTTCGCTCCCGCTCCAAGATTCAATGTACGATTCAACGATTTCACCGAAAGATATATGTATATATAGCATATAATATATACATATATATACACATTATGCGTTACGTGATTTGATTTGAGGAGAGCTTCTCGAAGCAAACGCGTGTGGGACACGCTGCCTTGTCGCGTGCCTTGCCACTTCTTCAGTGCTGCTCAACCATGCGAGTCTCTCGTGCAATATGATGCATGTAATCACTTCACGAAATCATCGCACCTAAGAATACATTTGAGCGTGTTGTTTGACGAAATTCGTATTTATCTACCAACTTGAATAAAATTTTACTTGTCAGTCATAATATCTTATCTGGAAGCTGAATCTTCAATCATATATCGTTTTGCTATATAGACATACAAATTTAATTTTATGGTTCGTTTCTGATAAAGATTGTTTTTGACAATGCATTACTGCATGCTAACATAAATTGTATTATTTAGAGCAAGATTAATGTTCGTTTTCAGTAGATTAATTTTAACTTCGACTTCTCTTTATTTTTTCTAATTTTTAAAACTAGAAAAGAATGAAAAATAAGTTAAATTTTGGAAAGAACATTTTGCTGAAGCATCTGAAAAAATTGGGTACAGATTTGAAAATAATTTTGTTAAACTGTTAAATTAATTATATAAATTAATTATATAATTAATTATATAAAACGCTCAAATTTGTTGCTAGAATGTCAACATTTTTTACAGCATTGTTCATCATGCTTGCATTCCTACATAATTATTTTAATAGTCTATCAAAATTATTTTCAGATCTATATCTACATAAATTTTTAGATGCTTCAGCAAAATTGTTCTTTCCGTGCGCTATTAAATTTTTATTGGAGGAAACAGTTGGTATAAAAGATGAAACAGATCATATTTTTAAATACTTTATTTCATTGTGTTATTCACGTAATATAGATACTCTTAGAGCTACAGCGCACAGAAAAATGTAAGACATTAAACCGTAAACAGTAAACGAATCGATCAATTAAAGATCATAAGGCAGTAATACAAGTAATAGTAAATAAAAAAATATTGATTTGCTTAAATGTCTCACTGCTTACGTTTTTCTGTGCCATAATCTTTTGAAACAAAATTCAATGGCAATTTATTAAAATTGTATTTTTTATACTACATTATTTCTGAGTGCCATTTATTAATCAAAAGCTTCATGCATACACTCGATAAAAATCTTGTAAGCTTTTTCCTAATAATAAAATTTCAATTATCTAAAATCAACAATCGAGGTGTTGCTTTTATGAAGGGAAGAAGCATACATAATAAAATGACAAGAAACATTTTTAGATCTACAAAAAATTGCATAAATTATATATATAGTTAGCGCAATGTTGTAATATTTCTAGATGATCGTCGTTTCATTCCCGATATGGATTCGTATAAGTATAGATAATCCCAAACGCAGTTTCATAAGCGGCGCAGGAAGCGGAATACTTAATGAATGTAGGAAAAGGACTCGAATAAAATCTTCTACCGCAGCACGGAGCAGAGAGCATGAGATAGGAGACAGCTCGCTTACCGTTTCGACATACGAATGATATCATCGCTCGCAGGAGCGGATTCAGTCATTCTAACAGCGCTCAAACGCGCTCGCGTGCGCGCACGTTCACTTATTGCAGGCGATAAATAGCTCCTAGCTTTGAATTTTTTAATATGCAATATCTAACTACATATATTCCGCTGACACTAAACAGTGCTTGACATGTAAGTGTCAGTGTATATGAGAAGTTAAATTAAGAAATAACCAAAAGCTCGTATAATATTTAATTAAATAATAAAAATACATATTCAAATTTTTCAATCAGTAACAAGTAAATATATTTTTAAAACTTCTGTAAAATTTTATCTGACAACGAGTATATAAGAAATTAAATTAGGATAATATAATATAAAATTAAATAATAAAAATATAGCTTTGAATTTTTCAATAACAAATAAATACATTTTTAAGACTTTTATTATTTGGTTATTGATAAATTAAATTGAGAAATAAACGAAAGTTCGTATATTATCAAATTAAGTAATAAAAAAGTAGCTTTGAATTTTTCAGTCAATAACAAATAAATATATTTTCAAAACTTCTGTTAATTATCATAGTCTTTCTTAAACGCATACAATTTCCGCATTTCGTGTAAAATAGCTAAAGATTCAAATATACATAATCTTAGTAATCAATTAGAACAGATGATTAGAATAGATTGCTTCCTACGAGTATCAAAGAAAATTCTACTGTCGACCTAGATCACCTATCGTGTATTCTTAGTATATTCTTAGTAGATATAGTCCGCTAATAATAATTCTTCAATAACAGAAAATGTCAACGTTAACTTCGCGTGCACCGTACATATAGTTTGAAAGAGAGATTCTTTCTCTCCTATTTTATCTCCACCTTCTTCTCATCTCGCAGCCTTGCCACGCACGCCTGTAACCAAAACCCAGCTGTCTTCCGCGGCCAGCGCGCGTACTGTAACTCGTTCTCCACCCACCGAGGGATCGAAGTGAGCAACGGTCCTGGAACCTGTTTCGAACCATTTGAGAGTCTCTGCCCTGCCTCGTCCCTGCACCGTCCATCCCTCATTCCCTGTCCTCCTCCCGCCCACTATACCACCTTTTGTGTCTCTTCGTCGCTCGCTCGTTTCTTTTCTCTCTTCTTCATAACATTCTCTCATCATCTCACTTTCTCTCCCTCTTTCGCTCCTTCTCCTGTTAGTGTTGGCTCCACGTATCTCGGCGAGTAATATCACGCACGTCATCGTCACGAAGATGTGTACGCGGTGTCTCTCCGTCGGTGCTCCGTACGAAGGAAGCCAGAGAGAAACATGAACCAAGATGGTTCGACGGATGAATGAGAAGGAGAAAACGAATGGGGAGGAAAACGCCAGAGAAGAAGATTACGGTTGAGGGGAAAGGAACAACAGAGAAGAGAGAGAGAGAGAGAGAGAGAGAGAGAGAAGAGTAAGAATACGAAAAAGGAGAAGAGCAAGGAGGAGAAGAAAGAGGAGAGCGGTCAACACTGGGAAGGCAAGGCGGATGGGGTATGGCACACGCCACACGCCATCATAATGGAATAATGAGGCAGAGACGATAGCAATCGCGCAGAGGCTCTTTTTCCGCGCAAGACGACTATGTATTGAAGCGCCCGTGAGAGATGTACGCGACCGTGTACGAGCGAAAGAACGTCGTGGACGAATTGAGCAAATCAGAGTCACATCCGATGAGGTCAGATCGGCATGGTTGTGCCTCCAAGACCGCGTGTTCTCGGCCGTCGTAAATGACCGGAGGATATGACAGAATGTAGGAGAATGTACGTCACGTACACTAACGGCTAATAGCGCGACGCCAGCGATTTGTATAATGTACTTGCGACAATATCAGATCGCAAAATAAATTACATATAGAGTATTGAAAAAAAAAGATTCAACAGAGTAAACTACTCGTAGAAATTACTGACTGTGAGTAGGAAATGTTCAATCGACTTGGAGCGATGATGAAGATTGATCTTGTGTTTTTTTTCTTGATTTTGATAATACAGAATATCATTATTCATCTTTTTATTATCTTATTTTGAATTTTTGGAAATAGTTCCTATCTAGAATGTACTTAATTTTTTTGGTTTACATTGATCAAAGATTTTTTACTCACAATCGTTTTGTGATCATTATTCACCTTTTAAGTAAAAAATGTTGATAATGTTTACTAAATGATTCTTTTTTAGGACATCTTGTAATTTTTGATATTGTACATTTTTATTATTACATTTACAGTTAATTGTACGAGAAAGAGAGAATAATCTATCTATACAAAAATTTATATATATCATTATGGATGTAATTTGTGTTGTTACACTAATTAGCGAAGTACACACTAGCGAAAGTACACACGAATACCGTGACATTAATGTTAAGCCGTTCTAGTCAAAATTTTTCCATACAATAATGAAGGAAGAACAAGGGCAACGGTAGGAGATTACAGCAAGAGAAGAAGAAGCTGTGGCACGTGACCCCGAAGAACACCAGAGTCAACTCGCTTAAGTAGCCGAGTTCTGCTCTTTGACCCAGCCGACAATTTCGAATTATGTCTCTCAGAGGGAGAGCGAGGGAGAGGAAAAGAGGAGAAGGAGAGAGCGGATATACTAGAGAATCAGAAACCGTCCTCCCCTCTTCTTGCGATGCGAAGGTAACATTCATTCGCAACTTCTCGTATCTAAGGCGACCGGAATGCTAATCCGATGTCGCTCGTGGCTTTGCCGTAATTAGTCAGGATGAGGTGGTTCGAGAGCCAGCGCGCGCGCTAACGTGCACTTTATCTATAACTCATTGAATAGAACCGGTGCGCTAAGGAGGCTCAGTAATCCCAAGCGGGTTATCTCATCGAATTGTTCGTAATAGCCCAATCGACTATTACACGCTCGATAGCCAAGTTTTTTTTCTAATTTGGTCATCGTTCCACGCTCTGCGAATAGATGAACTCGATTACAATGTAACGACTTATTTGAGGGTAAATTATACGCTGTAAACAGTTGCTGTAAACAGTTTCCAATTGGAGAGGTCTGCATAAAATTTGTGTATCTTTGAATAGAGCTAGTTTTATTTTTTCATCTAAAATCTTCTATTTCAAATTAGATCCAATGATCGTCATTAAAAATTTTATATCATTATATTTATATTTAAAAATTTGAATGTCTCCTCAAAACATAAGAGAGTGCAAAGTGTATGAAGTCTGTAAAAAAAATGGCTACGTTCAGCAAAAAAAGCAGCTTTGCAACTGAGTAGAATGTGATTGATTTATACATTTAGATCCAGTGAGAAACTAAGAGCAAGATCATGTTAAAGAATTTCACGACAGTGAGTTGCAAAGCTGTTTTTTCTGCTGAACGCAGCCAATTATAAAAGGAAACAATATCTACTTATTCTGTGTCATCATTGCGATATGAATTCTTTTATACATTATATTGCGATTGTAATTCTTTGTTTCTCTATGGATTATAATATTTCAGTACAATAAAAAAATAGTTTCATTAAACGAGTTAAATGCAAAAATCTGTTTTTACAAAATATTCTAAAGAAAGGAATATCTTGGTGGAAGATCATTTCGCGATCTCGCGAGAGCGACTCGTGCCCAGCGAAGAATCGCTGGAGTCTACAACATGCGTAGTTGTACTTTACTGAGGAAGACAAATGATCTACTCGAACGCGAGACAGTTAGCGTACAGCGAGAGGCGTTGGCTACGAAGAAGCGCCTCTTGGTTTCAAGTCTGCCTCCGGGGCAGGCCGACTCATTCGCTTGATCTCCATTGCCATTATGATATTAATGAAATGCCGCTAAAAAGGTGTGTTTGCTCGGTAATGCGAGGGGTGGGAGATGGCGAGATAGATGTTAAGCCCACGTAGAACAGTCTTACCCGATATGGCGCGCAACGCTTGTGACTATGCCACCGCCATAGTGATTCGTGTTGTCGTAGTTGTTTCCGTCGCTAGTCGTTGTCATCATCATTGCGTCTCTTATTATCGTCATCATAGTCAACGTTGACATCGTCATAGTCTTCGACGTCGTCATCGACATCGTCGACTTCCGCCGACACCGTATTTGACAATCTTTAATGGATACCATTATCGAGACTTTTCAGTTATCGATCAATCATTTCTTGCTTTTTCATTATTCGTTCATCTTGTTTTTCACGATAATTCAAGAATTTATATTTTCAGTCATGTAGTCAGCTTTGCATATTTTGTGGAGTGAACTGACTCCAAGAGCTGAAGAGCTACTGTCCTTTTCCATTCGGAGAACGAAATAGGTTCAAGCTGCGAGGCCGACGACCCCTGAATCCTTTGTCGAATGGTGATTCCGTGGACTTCCATCCCGGTCCATCCATGGTCCTTCCCGATCGCCGCACGTTTCGATCTATCGCTAAAATTGATGAACGTGAAACCTTTATTGTTTCCTTTTTTTGGCACTATTTTGCCGTGACTCCTTGCGTTGTGTCACCGATCGATTAGGTGTCTTCCGGCACGCGCGTGCAAAAAGCAAGAAAGGAGAAAGATAAAGGAGATAAACTCGGACCACAGAAAGCGGAGGAGTGGAATTCACAGGGATAAAGGAAGAGAGAAGGAGATGAGAGAAAAGAAGACACGTTTGAAAAGAGAGATGGGAGAAAGAGTCTCTCTCTCTTTCTCTCTCTCTCTCTCTCTCTCTCTGTTTCCATCTCTTTTCTCCTTTCTCTCTTTCTCTTGCACGGGGGTGCGCCCACGCCGGTGACGTCACCCGGCGAACGTCGGTTGTGGTACCGGCGATGAACGCGTTGGTGTTCAAACGTTCGGGGCACTGAGAAAGAGGAAAGATTGACGAGACAGAGACGCTATCGTATACCTCGAGGAAGGGAACGTCGAGCCGGTACCAAAGGGAGGGATAGCCGGATGGAGAGAGGACACCGCGAGATGTACCAGGTTCGGATCGGGGAACGGGGGAAATACGGCGCGCGAGAAGGTATATACACGGCGAGAAGAGGGAAGACATCCTTTGCACGCGAAGGGTGGCGGGGGAAAGGAATGAATGGAGATTGCAGACCACGCGGGAGAGACGAATGGCCCGGAACCCGTGGAAGAAACGGGGGCGAGACAAGGGCGAGAGGAGGGAGAGAAAACCCGCGAGAGGAAGCTAACGAAGACGCGGAGGAGGGAAGTACTGAGGCGAGAGACGAGAGACTTGAGACGGGGAGGGCGGGAGGAGAGGTAGAGGGGGAGAGGGGGATGAATGAGGGGAGGCTGTTTCACGTAGACCGTAGACAATCACCGTCAACAGTAGCGGGAGTACCTACGGGGTGATGTCGACGACACGTGACGACGCTGCCGTCTGAATCTCGTCATCGCATCGCCCGGGCCGACGGCGCGGCGTAACGTCGCGGGGAATCGAACGCGAGCGCGAGCGCGCGACGCGACGCGCCAACGACATCACAAACCGCCTCTGATCGGCGAGGAGGTTCCTCTCCTCTCCGCGTCTCTTCGCCCGCGTGAGTGCACGAGCGCGCGAACGTGCGAGCGCGCTCTCCAGGCACCCGACAGCTTCGCGCGCGAGCCACGCTTTATTAGTCTAGCGCGGGCCATCGCTGAACCCCTTTAGTCGCTTCTCTACGCTTCTCTCCGCCTTGTCTCGCCTTCATCGCCTCACCCGGTCTCGCCTTCGTCCACGGGTTTCTCTCTTCAAGTCCTCCTCACCTCGCACTGCGCACCGCCATTGGCCATCGGCCATCGGATCAACGAGAGGACCGACGAAAGAATCGACGAGAGGACCATAGACGCGAGTCAGCCTAAGCGTGATAATAGGAGCCGGCGCGTGAGGACAGTGCGACGGGATTCGCGAAAGAGAAGAAGGAGCCGAAGGCGCGCGAGAAGGAAGAGAATCGAAGGTGGGGCCAACGTGTCAAAGAGAGCGGAAGGTCGATGCGCTGGAGGAACACGAAGGAAGAGCAAGAGAGTGGTATCCTTCGGTGATACAGTGCGACCAGCACTCGTACCGGTACGTTGCGTTCGTTTATCGGCCACGCTCCGAGAACATCCTTTTCCGGCACGCTTCAAGCGATTCTAGTTCAACGCGATATCATTCGAGGGAGAGCGATACCAAGTACCAATTTATTGGATAATTGCTCGAGAACAATTTAATGTCCAGCAAAGTTTCACTCGCGTGACCATATACGGATTCCACGTGCTTGAAAACATAATCAGGAAATAGTTGGGTGCATTGAGGAAGCTCACGCAATCGATTCGCAAACTCTCGTACGGAATATATAACAGCGAGTCCTTTGGCGTCTTATTCTTCCCGAGAACGTTAGCAATCGTTCGTGCTGAAGGATAGCGTGAATCACATGTTACAAATCCGCGTGTTCTACGTCCAATTTGCCTCACGATCGAGGAAATCACCGAATGTCTCTCAGCTCAAGTGTATTATCCGTTCGTTCTCGTGAAATTCTTCTCTCTGTGGCGCGAACTGAACTCCGTGCGGGAACGGAACGGGCGAACTGGAGTAATCCCGAATAACGAGGGTGTCTTAGCGGCGCCGTGACATGTACGTGTGTTCACCCACGTTCTCCACGGCATCGTCGTCGACGAAGGCACGCGAGTCGGCGGTGCGCGCGAGATTGGGCACGAGGATCACGTGGATCGGCACCGCGACGACGACCGGCGACGGGACAGGTTGAAAAGATGCTGGCGCTCGCGATGCGCCGCGAACACACGACCGGGCGCAGCAATTACGAGCCCGCGAATCCGCTCGCGGGGTTCGAGCACCTTCAGCACAACAATGGCAATCCGTTCGCGGTGGTGCCCGCCGCCGCTGCCGCCGCCGTCGAAGGTCGGGCGCGCGATGCCAGGCCGGAGGCCGCCGAGGGCGAGCTGCAGGAGTTCGTGGACATTGCGCAAGTGCAACAGCTACTACAGCAGCAGCAGCATCAACAGCAGCAGCAGCAACAGCAGCAGCAGCAGCAGCAGCAGCAACAGCATCACCATCATCATCATCATCACCAGCAGCAGCAGCAGGCGACCGCGGCGGCTGCGTCCTGCATCTGGGGAGCGGTCTACCCACCACCACCGCCCGCTCTGGGATATCATCATCTTCACCATCATCATCATCACGTGCCGCCGCCGTCAGGTAATGTCCGAGTACTTGCGACGAGCATTCTGAACAGTGTTACCAGAAGCAATAAGTAAATTCTACAACTAAATGACAAAAATGTACCAGAGTCAAAAGGCATCACAAAATTTAGTTTGTCTCTTTCATTTGCTGTCTGTAATGTGAATGTAATGTCAATATAGTTAGAAATGTAACAAATCTGGCAACACTGATTCTGAATGACGCAAAATCGAATGGAAGGTTCAAGGGAATGTTTCCTTTCTTCCTCTCCTCTCCCCCTTCTCCGAAGAATCGCAAATATCTTCTACTTTGCCGCGAAGATTCAAAGTGGATTGTTTTTTCCGACGTTCTCCGATGATTTTTCTTGCAACGCCACGCGCATTGACAAATGCAAGAACATAGTTTATGTCACTCTCGAGTCATTCGACGTTTCTTTCTTTCCGTTTCTTTCCTTTTTGTCGTACTTTTCTTCTATCTATTAGCAGGAACACTGACTTGTACAGCTACTGGTATTAACACCGTCCAAACACACTCCTCGCGCGACTATATGTATGATAATCGATCTTTAAGAGTTTTAAGATCAGCACGACGAAACCTGTATTTCTAGACTAGCTATTAAATTTCTTGTCACCACGCGAATGTGGCTTGTGAGAGACCTTCGTGGACTTCGCGCGTTGTTGATAACGATAGAAATCAAACGCAAAGCTGAAATCACGATTATCCGAAAACGCAAACCGTTCAAATTTTCGTGAACGAAAACGTTATTGATGTACCTTTGATGATCGTAATCAATAATGCTTTTAAAGGCGCTTCTTAAGGAGATTTTAGCGTTATTTCCTAATCGATAGACAGTTTATTTGAATATATCTAATTCGCTGCAATGCCAATATATATAATTATTAGATTAGACTGAAATTTTTACCGAAACTGAAAATGAACCTCATTATGTGTCAGTTTCGATTCAAACTATATAGCTCTTCTTTCTAAATATTAATTTTAATATGTGTAATTATTATTTTAATAATTAAATTATGATATTTATGAAGAAGAAATATATTCTTTGGCCAAAATTGACATACAAATTTCAGTTTTTGATTTCGGCCGGAATTTAATTATTGTTTCAAAAAATTATGATATTTATGAAGAAAATGTATATGATATATGGACATGTAGATATATACAGCCTTTATAGAATTTCTATTTTTTAATTTAAGTTTCGGTTTCGGTTGAAATTGACATGTAGCCGAGTGTTTTGGTTTCGGCAAAAGTTTCGGTCGGACTAATAATAATTGTTGATTTTGATATTAAATGTTTTTTAAATGACGAAATAAAAATTACAAGATGCTTGTTTGATGTACACACATCATTTGATAACATTCTTGCTTTTCTTCATTGAATGTATTTACTTTGTAATTATAACGATTTTTAAATTTGTCTTATATAAGTGTCTCAATTTAAAAGAAAATATCTTACAGGATAAAGTTACGCGTTTACTCAAAATTTTATAAATTTAGAAATTAAATATTTTCAAAACGATACGGTAAAAGTCAATGAAATTTTTTTAGATATTGTTAATACAATTAACTTTTGTATTATATACAATACATATATAGATTTGTCTTATATTTCAACGCGAGAATCTCCTTAAAAATCGTTAACGTCGATTATTTTCGAGGGTTGGGGGAAATAATTACTTTTCCAATATCAGAATTGCAATTCATGCAATATTAGCCTGTTACATTCCTAACGCATGTCAATGTTTATGCTAATGAATGCGCTCCTATAGGACCATCATTGTTAAAAAATCAGAGTAAAAATCATTACTCATTTTTCACCAAATTTCACTTAAAATTGCATAAATTGCGATCGACCCGATACTACCAATTGAGCCGTCCATTCGATATTTCGAAATATATAAGAATTATTAATTAAATATTAAAATTAAGCAAGACATACTCACATTACTTTAACTCGAACGCAACCCGTAGCTTGTATTCACTTAACCCGTAACAGCAATTCTTAGAACGGATTATTTGCTGTTAAGTTCGTAATTATTAATTAAATTAATTCGTTTCTAACCAATTGCTGCAGATAGTGATATATATATATCACGTAATGATATATATTGACAGAGGAATTAATATAATAGAAGCAACTAACGAATTATCTGCTATACAGCCTTCTATAGTATTAACCACGTTGAAAACAACAATATTATAACTCAGACATTTATAATTTTGCTGCAAAACCTTAATAATATCTTAATAATAAAACAATAATTTGCTTTATTGTGCGAAAAATATCAAACAAATGCTTCTCAATACGTCAATTTTGTCAAATGATGAATGTTTTATATTATAATATTTGAATCTTTTACTTACTCGATAAAATGAAGACAATATTTAATAAATAAGATATTTGTTATGGTCATATTGGTATATTTATACACGTAAATCATATACAATTTTTTGTTATCCAAATTGATTTCAGTACAAATATTTATCTTCTCTTCTATTTACTTATAAGAATTAATAGTATTTTGTAATAGTTTAGTATACAACACTTATACTTAAATACGCAATAAATATACAATAAAATACAATAAGTATAAAATACAATAAGTAATACAATAAGTATAAATAAGCATACAAAAAATAACGAAATTATCAACGTTAATAAAATTTATAATAAAAATATCCGTTATTGTTATTTCGAATTGATGGGATCGGAACCTATAAATCGACGAATTTTAAACAACATTACCGGAGAATATTGATTTGCTAGACATTAAATAAATTTAGAGAGAAATGACAGAGAGAATAGAGAGATGATCTACAAGTTTTATTGACAACAAAATACAGGCAAAATTTTAATTTATGCAGTATAAATATATGTAAGAATACTTTAACAAATTCATTGTATATACATATGTATATAAATATGTATCGTATACATAAATTTTCATTTAATATTATAAAAATTAAATTCAATTTATATCTTAAAATATCGATAAGATTTCGAAATTACATTCAAGATACAAGTTTATGCGCGATTTTAGATCTTGCCGTCGGATCTTGCTGTCATTGATAATCGCAATTGCAAGATCGGTGATCTTGATGCGAATTGACCCAGAATCTTATGATAACAATTTTTATATTAGACATACTTTTTATAATACTTATATAAATAATTTCATCGTCACAAAAAGCAATTTTTTTATATTTAATATTTATAATTTAACGGAAGACAAAGTCATCAAGCAATCTAGCGTGTTAGAAACTTAATTATCATTTAGGAATCCAACACGATTTCGACATTATAAAAAAGATTATAAAAAACGAAATTTCGACTATTATAATAAATACGAAAACTATCGTATAAAGCATTTAACAGAAAAAGAGAAAGAAAAATTTTAACTTTTAGAAAGAAATTGCAGACTTTAAAAATACGCGTTTATCATTTGAAATATTTTTATATTTCTTGCAGAATTTACTGATTTTTTAGAAACTTTTATTGCCATGTTCTGTACATTGCATATTCTATACAGACAGAATAATTTAATTCCACGATTCTTGAATCGAAAGATTATAATATGCTACGAATAATTATTTCATAAACAGATTTTTCTATGTCTAATATTTTCTAAGACGGCGCTACTTGCGAAAGATGATACAAATATAAAAGGACGAAAGGGAGAAAAAGCGCGCGTATTGAGTCGCCTAATACGAGCCGAGAAAGATATTGAAGAACCGATAATTCTTAATTCCACGAGTCATCGGTAATCCCGCTGAATTGGGCGTGTTATATCATCAGGTCAAGTTTATAGCGACCGAAACGCCTCTCATCGATGTTAAAACGATTAAAAGTTCGATAATAGCTTATTCTCATTTAAAGGACATCCAAAGTTTACAGAGATTTATGTTTAATCTAGTCCTTTGTGTATGAAAATGTCTTCATCAATGTTACATTTTTGCTTTAATGCTTCAAAGTGCTGCTTACGCGGATTTCGTGTGCGAGAGAAATTTTTTTTTCCCATTCGCGTATGCACGCAATGAATTAAAGCACACACTTTGCGTAGGTCATTATCTAAAGTGTCGTACCTTCGTATGGTAACGCATAGTAAATCGCATGTACACGCCTGACATTTCGTTATTATTGTATGGATTCGTAAGACAGGAAATCGTACATCATACACGAACCCACAGTGGGCGGATAAAAGGGAACGAGTCACCTTCTCTCTCTTTTTCCTTCTGTCTCTCTCTCTCTCTCTCTCTCTCTCTCTCTCTCTCTCTTTCTCTCTAGATGCTCGACTCTCATTGAGTTTTTAATAATGCTGGTTCTGCTCGCACTCTCTCTTCTTTCTCTCGCAGAGTCGCGCATAAAAGTTCTTCTTAACAGAAGGTATCTGTGCGCATTAATTTTTACGATACTTCACGTTGCGTTTAACCACAAAATTTCTTGACAGAAGTGTCTCCTTTAAATTCGAGGATGCTATAAAAATTCATCATGATATAACTTTGTATATTAAATATTTAGGTATCGACTAAAAATGTTTTTTAAATTAAAAAAATTATTCACATTAGATATCTATCATATTACCTAATGTACTTTAAGTATAAATACATAATAAATGTTAAATAATATGATAAAAAATAACATGTTTTTTTTACAATAATATTACAATTTATGAAAGAGAAAAGATATTTGTTCAATTATGTGAGCAAATTAATCAATTCTTAAAAAAGAATTTGTACAATGGTCTTATATAGTCCTTATTGATTTACCCATTGTTTATCTTTTATTTATTCAGGATTTTATATCTCGAAGAGTCTTTTTATTTTGTATGTATACATCAGTATGGTCGACGAGATAATAATCACAAAAATTGGCCCTTTTCTTATTATCAGTGACTTCTTGTGTCGTAAACATCTTCTCAAGAAATCTTCTCAAAAATAATTCTCGAGAGGAAATAAATATGAAGTTATATATACGATATATTTAAGATAATTTACCGAGAAATGTTCTGGAAAAATATTCTAGAGGATAATGTGGCTAATGTGGCACTATTATCAAATTAGCTATATATATTTAGATTAAAATAAAACAATTGCAGGATAATATCATTGCTTCATTATACTTACATCGCGTGACATAGTACGGGCATATGCCGAATAGTCGTCAGAAATTTATCGCATACGTCAAAGCTGACGTATACCCACCCTGACAATCGATCGTAAAACACAATAAAATTTTTATCGTCAACTAAATTACGTATATGATAACATAAGAAGTGCAAACGTCGATATTGCGTCACAAGCGTCTTTATCAGGGTATAATCATGCGGCGCGATTAAAATGAGAGTCAACATCGCTCTTCGTGTAACACGAAATGTCACACCGATAATAATTATTTGATCCATTTTTGCAGATATCGGTAGCGTGAAATCGATTAACGATATCATGAAATTCTTCAACAACTGAATAACACAATGCGCTACAAGACAGACTTTCTTTCAAGATAAAATGCGAATTTAAATATCGATGATATGTAACCATTGATGAGTCATTCTTTAATTCCTCCATTTGCAGTCTAAGTCTTTTTTGATATAAATGAAATTTTACTCTCAAATTTTTCCGAAATAAAGAGAAGGGTACTTCTTTTTCTAAAATATCTTGTTAAAAAATCTATTTTTGACAATGTAACAGAGATGTTCAAAAGTAATAGAATTTTTTTTTTGAAAGTCTAAAACAGTAGAACAGATTGCAGACAAAGGGAATAAAAATATGATTGCAGAGAAATAAATAAATTAATATTTGTGAGATTTCTAGGATCTGTTTTTATAGAAAGGCATAACTAACTTCCAAAAATTTCATCGCGATATAAACTTTGTGATATTAAATATTTATATATTAATTGAAACTGGTTTTAAAATCAGAAAATTAAATAAATATATTAAATATGCGATAAGATAATGTGTCTCTTTTTCCAATAATAGATTTAAAGAAAAAAATAATTCTTTAATTATATATGAATTTCTATTGAGAAATTTTCATTCAATCAATTCTTTAAAAAAGAATTTCTGCACCCATGATTTAAAATCTGACAAAAGAGTAATTTTTTGATAAAAGAGTATTTTTCAATTCAGATTTTTCTTACATTTTAATTTCTTTAATTTTAAAAATGCATTTTATTTGAAAATTTTTTGTTGAGAATAATCAATAACAGGTGTATTTTATGTCTTTGAATGATCCAGATAATTGACGTCTTAGTATACCTGCTATTCCCATTCAACGGAGCATAAAATCAGATACTTTAAGTGGCCCTTGTGACTGTATACACAATTGTTTCGCGTAACATCATATACAGAATAGCACTTTACCTACTTGACATATTCTCTCTTGGATTACCTGAATAATCCAATCTCTCAGAAGTCAAATTGATCAATTTAAAATAAAAAATAAAGAAAATTAATGAAAGATTCAATTAGTGTCACGATTAATGTTATTCTTAAACAAGCTTATTTAAGGAGGCTTTATTTAAAAATTGTATGTATTTTTTAACAAAATAAAAAAAATATGAAAAAATTAGATTGTTTTGTTGTACTTAGAAATAATACAAAAGTTTGTCGGTAAATTTAGAATCTGAATTAAAAATTATTTCAATAAGGTGACATATTTTTAAAAAATAATTAAGATAAAATAAGAAAATTTTTATTCAAACTATAAAATTGTTAAATATTTAAATAGAGATCTTATTGAACTTATATATAACATTCATTTTTATAAGAAAATATAAATTTTTAAATCCAGTCACTTTTACAGAGACTATATCCTTAAGAGAGAATATACCACCACGAGAATTGACGTGGTCTTAAAATTCTCAAATACGATTATGAAAAAATAAAAGGTCGTGAAAGTTTGTTTTATATCACTTAACAGTAATTTACGCAACTGACAAACTTTCTGAAGTAAGAAAATTGAGATATCATGAATAAATGACGTTGCTACACCGGTCCAAAATGCATTATGAATACCCGTGCAATCGGGTTTCATTTTTGATGCCGTAACAGTCATGCGTATTCAAGAAATTTTCGGACGCATATCGCGTATTCGGTCCACATCATACGAATCGACGATAATATTACGAGTCCGGAACGCACCCTTGCAAACATAAGTGCCAATGACAGGCAGAAAGGTGTCGCGACGACGCGCTTGGCAGAAGAAAAGAATCGACCCGCTTACGTGCACGATTTAACGATCCATGTGGACTCATATGGAAAGTGGTAGTTATATTCAGCGGCCTTGCATGGGAATCGTCACGATAATCGCGGAACCAACACGTTGCTCCCATGTATTTTTACGCCATAGCTTCATGGATTTGTACGTCGGTACGCTATAGCGTGATAAAAATACGCCGACATGAGCGCGTGTTGGTGAGCTGTTATTGTCTATGAATGGCTCATAGACGTATGAAGCATCTACGTCAGCATCGACCGATAAGACTAAGCGGGAACAAGACGAAGGGGGTTAACTACGCGTTATACGTTAGCCGCCGTTGACGTCCAAGTACACGGGCTATAGTGCGCGAGAAGGAGAGGATCCCAGAAATCGATAGGCCACGGTGCAAAAATAGTCTCGGGAGGATTGTCTGGGTGGACTTACGACCGTATCTCGTGTGAAACGCTCATTTCGGATCGATGCATCATTCTTGTTTCAGAAGTCGTGCTTCCAAGCGGATTTTTTTACGTCGACTTTCCGATAGAAGTGAACGAGAGTTCCTGCTAATTATCCAGGGTTGCTACAGACCTGGAAAATCGGGAAAATCGTGAAAAATCGAGGAAATTGAAATTGATCGTAAAAACCAAGAAAAGTCAGGGAAAAATTGTAAAAAAGTCTGGAATTTCAAAATTTGCTCACAATTTCCTTAAACTGCTCCTATTACAAATAATTGTTTTAAATTTTTAAATATTACATCTGACATTTATATTCAAAATTTGCGCACTTTAAATGATTTTAACAAAATAATTCAAATTTATATTTTATTCAGTATTTTTGTTTAATCCCTCTTTTTCGTCGTAACTGCATTCTTTTTTTCAAAATTAATTTATTTTTTGCTGGCTTGAATTTGCATCCAAAATTTTACTATGCTACTAAGTTCTTTTTTTGCGTTTTTAATAATATAGCTTTTCTACAATTCTTGAGTCTAAATGTTAAAATTTACATATTTTATATTAATCATGAAAAATTTTCCATTTTCATCTGGAAAACCTAAAAAAGTCAGGGAATTTAAAAACTCATTTTCAATCTTATTATCATACACTATCTATACAGAACACTTCGAATTTTTATCAGATTATACCCTTCATTTAGGAATTCTTCCACCATTCCGAATAAATATTCTCTTGAGAATGATTGAGTCACATTTTGAGATCATTCTCGTGTTACAAATGACTGAAAAATGGATTCTCATTTAGAAACTAAGGGTGCGGTCACAATCTCACTATAAATGTTTTGAACTACTTTGCATTTGATTGACCAATCAGGAGAAAGAATTTGACTAATTGATCAATTAAAGAATGTTTTAAAGCTTTTGTAGGCATCATCACGTTGATATATTCTGTAGCTTGTACACGGGGACAAAATTTGTTAAGTATATTTGATTTTATATCTATAGTACATTATGAAATTCATTTTGAACTTAAAAAATAGCACAATATCTAACAATAAAAATTGAAAAGAATATTATCTATAAAAAAATATTTCTAAAAAAAGATCAAGTTCAAGGAAATTAGCATATAACGCTACTTTATATATACGTATATATAGAAACGCTATAAATTTATAATATAAAAATAATTTTTATCTCGGTAATAACTTTGAAAATATCGGTTACAGCTTTTCCGCGATAGAAAAAAGTAAAAAGCGTGCAATATTCTTTTTTGCTTCCTGATTTTATACGCGCGATTTCTTATTCTCTCTCTCTCTCTC
>NW_012130065.1:15232832-15239141 GCF_000143395.1 Atta cephalotes
ACTATATATATATATATATATATATATATATATATATATACATACATTTTTTCACGAATATATATTTTTTTACTAATATCATATCATACTTTACGATCCCTATGACTTCATTCGTCCAATTTAATTCAGCTTTGACATTGACCATTACGTTGCTTGATCTATCAATTCGACAATCGAAACTTTAACATTTATAAAGGAATTAGCAGAAAATCACAATTGTTTATTTTTCATTCGATCATTTCACACTGAGCAATATAAATTATGCTTTTGTTCGGTAATTGCTTCGGCGATTTCATTCTAATATATACGTGAGAAGAACTCGAGCTTCGTTCCATGGGCTTATGATAAATAGCGTAGGTAATAGCCTGTAGCCAGTGATTTTAGAAGCGCCGCTGGTTAGACATTAATATAACTGTAAAGAGAATCATTCTTTTTCCACAATTCTCTCTTAGAACTCTGCATCTTTTATCGATTTAATATTTAATTCTCGATTCTCGATAGATCGAAGATATCTAAAAGATTGCCTCCGACTTTTACTGTCTTGAAGAGTCATCGAGTCTTTAAGATCTTGAATGATCTTGAACGATCTTGTGGATCTTATCTCGTTAAGAGTTTCTTAATTAAATTACGCTCCTGTTGATCTGATGTAGATAATTCTGCCGCGGCGATTGTCATAATCGGAAATAACGCTCTCATCATTGCAGTACAAGCTTCTGAAAGGTCGAAGTAAATGCTCATATCTACCGGAAACGATCATTAATCAACGATCTCGTCGCGCAAAAACGTGCGAAAGCCTCACGAGTCGTCGCGAATCGTCGTGACTCACCGCTCGCGTAGCATCAAAGTACGTAATAGCGATCGCCGCGGTACAGAAGCGATTTAAAATACATCGCCTGCAGCGGCTGTTTCGCATAAACAGCGATACAAAGCGTGAGAAGCGTGTAGTTACTCGCACATTTCTTTGCGACATATTTATCACTGTATTCCCTTGAAATCGTAGCCAATATACTTAGTTTTTCAGATATCATAGTAAATTTTTTAAATGATATATATTGCTTTAAGTTTCAATTAATAGAAAGACTAGAGAAAAGAATGAGGTAAAAACGGCGTCATTAAAGTCACGTTGCACGTAATTTAACCTCCCTGTGTATATTATAACATACATCATATTTGAAGACATTAACCATTGATATTATTTAATTCTACACTGAAAGAAAAGATTGGCTGCTACAGCAAATTAGATTATAAAATGTATGGCATCTATAAATAGTATAGCATTTTTAATTAGCTGCTGCAATCAATTAAAAATGTTATGCCATATTTAGTCAATCTTTTCTTTCAGTGTATCTGCAGTGTATGTACATCTGAAATCAGACGTACATAATAATATGCATGTTGGAAAAATAGTCAAAAGTTTAAAAAAAAGTTAATTTTTTAGATGCTTATTAAAATTTTTCTAAGATGCCTATGAGTATCAATATTTTTAAATTGCTTATCAATTTAATTTGTGATATTACTACTCTAGTTTTGTTAGGATTGTGTCTTAAGACTGAAAATTAAGTAAAGACATGTAGTTTGCAGGATTAGATATGTAATAATACATAAATTCACACCAAACTATTTAAGCACTAAAGATCTAGGTTGATTGTTTAGATCCTTTATATCCTATATATTCGCATTACAGTCTTAAAAGATACTTTATTTATTTTTTTTTAAATACGAATCTCTTAATAGAATTTAAAAAAGTTAAGCATGAAAGTTTAAGGATACAAACATAGGAATAAATATTATAAAAATTGTAAATGTATTATTAAATAAGACAAAATTGAATGATTGTTTTCATCAATATAGGTAGAACTTTAATCTCGGTTCAACTTCTCATCTCTTTCTAATTTTTAAAATTAGAAAAAAATGAATGATAAATTGAACCGAGATTAAATTAATCTATATTGTTAAAAACAGAGATATAAGAATATTTAAATGACAAAAACCGCATTACTTCTATTAGATGTTAATAATTAATAATGTAATTAAAATAATATATTTGCAAAAAAATTATATTTAGCACTAAGATCCGCTTAAATCGAAAATTATTTGAATTATTTTTATTAATTGATTAAATAATTAATACTAATTCCGCCCTTTTAAATGTCACATAATTATACTGTTCAAACAGAAGATCCGCTTTAATCGTAGGAATAAACGTTTTCCTTTAAATTCAGTATCATATATGCTCCTTTTAAATCTGACTTTCCTCAAACGAATGTTCTATATAGATTATTCAGTTCCTTTGTATTTCAAGTTTTTAAATAGGTATCTACTTTCGTGTACCAACAACTCACAGTGTGACGTTTAAAGCGCATCGTTTGAAAGGAATTCGCGCGCATGCCAGAACATCTCGTTGTTCACTATTCGTAATTTTACGTATCAGCGTCATCCCCGAAAGCATCTTAATTTACATATCTCGCGTCAACATAGAATTCCCATGATCATCGATCGCGCCGCGTCGTGTTATCGCATGCGGATTCTTATTTATCTTCCGTACACGACCTGCGTCTCTCGCGCGTCGATCAATAAAAGATATACAACGCAGAAAGGAAGGCGGCGACAACCGAGCGAGGACGAGAGGCGACGCAACGTGATCGCGAGAAGACAAGCGACAGTAATCACTGCCAAAAATCTCGCATCATCGGTTGACTGACTCATCAGCAGCATAGGAAAATATTTGACGCTCGCCACACTAGTCATCCCGGGTATTTGGGGATGCTGGGTGGCTCAGGTGGTTGCGTGGCGGCTTGAAATAGCGTCGCTCGCCCGCGCAAAATCGCGTCGATTAGGGCCACGAATAGTGTGCGCCCACCACCTCGTCGAGAGCCATTGGTAAATTTAGAACATTTTGTTATGCCAGATCAACGTCGTTGGCGTGCGTCACTGTCTCTTTGCTCTCGTACGTGCACTGATTTTTACATAAAGTCGATTGGACACAACATAATATTAACGCATATCATGCATGAAATCATCTTGTAATATTGTTATTATGTTTACTAGAAATTAAATTTTTATTGCATATTTATTTTAGAAAGTAGATTGGAAAGAAAGAAATAGAAATTTATTTTATTAAAAAAACATACTAAAAATATATATTTATTTATGTATATTTGCATATTTGTGTATATTTGTGTGTATATTCAATTTATATTCTGTTTATAAAATATTCGATGTCTAATTACACAGAAAATTAATAAAATGAGACAATTTCTATATTATTATCTTATTAATTCTGATTATTCTTCCGTGGGAAAAAATAATCATCACAAATAAGCAAAAAAGACCAAAATAATATTGGCTCAATAATATTTTTATGTCAATTTTTACAATTTCCGATTCAAACAAACTGCGCGCTAATTATTTGTTAAATTAAAAAAGTAATTAAATAAGTTAAACTAACTTGGATTAGCCTATAAATAATAAAAAATATAAGACAGAAATCAATAATAGGTATGACGTATTCTTCAAGAGTATCGACTTATTTGGTAGTCTCATTAATTATAGGTCTGGTGTTGCATTATCTGAAAGCAAAACCGTTTGCTAGCATTTATTTTCTAATAGTTATAATTTCATCATCAATAACATTATCTCCAGAATAGAACAGATTTGGAGATTATCTATATTCTATATATAAATTAAATCGATACCTTTCAACATTATGTAAATCAAGAATGTATACATATGGAGAATAATATATAGCGGCTTGTATCTCACTTTGTGCAAATCTGACTGCGTATTATCGCATATTTCTACTCGATTTCGATTATTAAAGAAATTGAGCTTTTTTACAGAATTATAATAAAAGCACACCCTCCTTATCAAAGGATGATCAAAAAAAGATATAAAAGTGCGTCAAATAGGAGAAGTAAGAGATGTTAGGGCATTTATTATCATTTTAGCTAGTTAGGGCATTTATTATCATTTTAGCTTTTAGTCTTTAAGAACAAATTAATGCAAATGTGATATTGAGAACAGAGAAAATTACAAAAATTAAAGAAAATTAATTACAAGAAAAAGAAGAAACGCTCAAGCATAATAAATTCAGCAAAAATAAAATAAAATAAAATAAAAATAAACAAAATAGAATAAAAAATTAAAGAAAATTGAAGAGAGAGAGAGAGAGAGAGAGAGAGAGAGAGAGAGAGAGAGAAAGAGAGAAACACATAGAGAGAGGATAGATACACGGCGCGAACGGCGGGAAGGGGTCAAGGGGGCAAGAGACATCAAGAGAGCAAGACGGAGAGCAAGGGAAGGGAGAGGGGGAACGGGCGCGTGGCAGCGCGTGGTGCCAAATAGGGCATCAGGTGGTTGCGAGACGCCCGCGAGAAAAAGATCGTACGCGCGTGCGCGTATATACGTGACTGCTAACCGGGCGCTCACGTACGTACGCACGCATGCACGCATGCAAGCACGCACGCACGGACGGACAGACGGACGCACGCACGCGTCCGCACAAATGGCACGCGTCTCTTACCCTCCCGAGGAGAGGTGCCGCAGGTCTGTCTCATGTATGGCAGACACGCGCGCTCACAGATGTTGAGAAGACAGGGGGAAAGAGTGAGAGAGAAAGAAGGAGAAAACTATCGTCCGGAGATAAAATTACTTTCTCTGTACGCGACGGATTTGTATCGCTTTTACCGTGGATGACTACGTAACTATTTATACATATACATATATGCAATCGGCCAAACGCTGAGAGGCCACATTCTCGACGCTCCGTTCGTCTTGATAGATCCAATAATAGTAGACTAGAGAGAGAGAGAGAGAGAGGGGTGGGGAGGGGAGGGGAATAGCAGTCCCTTGCTCCCCCGCGATCGATGGTCTCCTCCACGTCATCCCGTGCGATACATGCGGGATAGCGATCTGCGGAATTTCATTATCATGCCGCATGCCTTTTCTCAGCGGACTTAGTTACCAATATAACGACGATAATGGCGGCAATTTGCGCTCCGCGCGTAAGTGAATACTTATTCTCTAGGACTTCGCGCATAATTGACAATAATACAAGATAATTTACCGCGATACACGGTTTACCATATTTGCCCCGGCTATGTACGAGCAGTTAATAATTTCGCACTGCCGCGCCGACAAGCGTGGTTATGACAGGAATAGTTATCGACGTTGACGACCGGTGACAATTAAGTTTCGACACGCGATCCGCCGACCGATTCGACCTGCTTATTTTAATTTACGATTAACTACATGCGTCTGAAATCGAAACGCCGAGCTCTTGTTACCTATTTCTCTTCAACAAGAAAGACGAGAAAGAAAAAAAAAGAAGAAAAGGAAACAGAAAAAATTTCTCATCTGCGTTAGGTCGTCCAATTGATGACAAGAGTCACTTCGCGATATAACGTCAGATTGATCGCGCTCTGTCCTCCGCTTCGCTTTTTCGCTCTCCTTAACGCCAGTTCGCGGCTTTTCCTCCATCTTCCTCCGTCGCGTGCTCGCGCGCGTTCTCGAAAGTACCTCATACAGGGAGAGGGGGAGACAACAGTCGCGCGCCGCGAGTCTACGTCACGATGCTCTACGTCACTAGTGAACGGGGTGGTGGAGTCGGGGAAGGAGGGGGAGGAAGCTCCCATGGTGGGACGCTAGTACGCGGAGGGAGTTAGGGGAAGGTGGCGGCGCGCGAAGGGCAACTGGTGGGGATAGATATACGCTCGTACTTCGTAAGCACTGGCTGGTAACTACGACGGCGCGCGAGAAGCACTGGTAACTGGGTGGGGCGGGGGGGAGGGGAGAAGGGGATCGTTCAGATCTTACACTTATACATGCGATACTTGCGTATAGGATCTGCGTGCGTCGTACGTGTATTTAAATATACGCGCGTGTGTTTGAAGTCTCTTAAATACACATGTATACCCCGGCGTATATAAATATACGCGCATACATGTATGAAAATGTATCCCGCGCGCACACACGCGTGCGTAGACAGTGGTCCGACCGGGCGGGGATTGGCTGGCGGTCTCGACTCCGCGCTTCCAAATATGGGACAGTCTCGGCGGTCCATTCATAAAACTACGGGGCGCGCCGTCGCTCGGCTCAGTTCGTGCGCGACCCCCACGCATCGCGCGTCCTTTAACAACGTCGCCGTGCACGAGCCAATACATATTCTCTCTCTCGGCCGAACTATACATCTTTACTCGAAGGAGAATCGCGTTCAAAGAAAGAAAGAAAGAAAGAAAAAGAGAAGCGAATCCGCGCGCGGTTTGAAAGAGAGATAGATAAACATGGATGGACAGAGAGAAAAGAGGAAAA
>NW_012130065.1:15240304-15244464 GCF_000143395.1 Atta cephalotes
GGCGGCGGCGGCGGCAGCGGCAGCGGCGGCAGCGACGGCGACGGCGGGTGGCGGTTGCCGGACACACGTCTTCTCTCGCCGCACGAATACTTTTGCCTCGCTTTCCGCGTATTCACATCGGCTCTCTCGGACACGTCGCGTTCGTAACGTTCGGAAGGTGAGAAGAGGAGTGTAATATTCCGCGAGAGCGGTGCGTGTCCCAGACGTATACACGCGTACACCGGTCCCCACGATATATACCGTTCATAATAGTCTGTCTGTCCTCTTCATCGTTCGCGAGGTGAAAACGGTGGTACCAGATCGAATTGACCTATCGACGAAAAATCGATGCGTATTCAAGACAGCCGCAACGGTCCTACACGCGCGTAAGCTTCCTTGGCGTACACGGTGGTGGTAAAAATTGGTGTCGGTGATGGTGATTACTAGTGGTCGGTGGTGGTCCATTCTGCGACGCGGTGTTACCGGCCACGGCCGGTGGCATCCATCGAGGTAGAAAAAAAAGAAAGCCAAGGTGAGAAGGAAGACAGCTCTTTTTCTCGCGTCAAACCGGCGCGCGGACGGTTCGATTGAGTTAACCAAGGGCGCGCGCCACGCGATCGAGCAAGAAAGAGGGAAACGTCACACATACTTAATCACTACTAATCCTACTAGCTGAAAGAAGTAGAGTGACGGATCGATCTTTTTGATAGATCGGGAGAATATTAACGCATTATTCACACATCTTTAACACGCGCGCTATTTACATTGGGAAAAAGAGAGAAAGAGAGAGAGAAAGAGATACTTAATTGCTCTCGGAATAATAACACTTGGAGTGATCGAGGATTGCGGCAGTAATTTTAACCATAATAATTACGTTGAACGATACAACCGCAGGCGAGGACACGCAGTGCGGCACCGAGGATTCTGCCATCGCCCAGGGAGGCGACCAGCTCCAGAGGATGACTATGGACGGCGTAGAGGTGGTGGGCTCGCAGCCGCACGCGGCCACCAGCCCGTTTCTGCTCTCCTCACCACCACTGGGTCATCATCATCATCATCATCACGCGACGTTCAATCTGCCGGTGCAGCTTAGCTTCGACGCGTGTTTACCGTACAATGCGGCCTCCTCGTCCAGCTCGGTCACTTGCGGCGTTAGCGGGACATCCGTGAACGCGACCTGTACGAATTCGTCCTCTACCAGCTGCGGCAAGACAAACACACCGCAGCTCTCCCTGTCCACAAACGTGCCGTTACATATGCAACTTCAAATCAGCTCAACAACCCCCACGGAACACAACCACGAACGGCATCATCAGCATCATCATCGATTGGACGACCATCATCAGCATCAGCTGCACCCCAATGCCTCGTCTCCGTCCACCGATATCGCGGACGGCAAGCGACACCGGCAACCCGACGACGATGACAAGAGTTGCATCAGGAATTGCAGGGGCGATATTCACGATACGAATGATAAGGATAAGCCCGGCGACTTGAACACGCCGGTTACCACCAGCAGCGACCTACCGTCTTTCTTCGGGCCCTCCGCGCTTGTCGAACCGCCACCAATCTCAGGTACCTACAATCAGCTAATCCTTAAGATGAGAATCGAGAGATCGAGAAGAGAGAGAGAGAGAGAGAGAGAGAAAAAGAGAGAAAGAGAGAATCCTCCCGTTTCTCTTAACACAGCTTTACTCGAATACCTACTTCTTCATCATTAGGACTTTATTTACTCCGGATGCGTTTCGTTGATGGCGTAACGCAACAAAGGGGGATAATATAATATACTATATGCGATCATTGTTGTATAGTTGAGGCCCACGGGACCGATTGGATACAATCTGTATCCTTCGTGATTCGGCGAACATTAACAGGATTACATGGCCGAAAACACGGCGCTCATTGAATACGTACTGTTTCGCTTTCGTCGACCTTTCGCTTTCTATACGTTCGCGAGCTCCTCGCGTTCCTCGATGCCTGGTCGTTAACATCTGCATCATTCGCGGGAAAATTTAGATATCGTCCAAAGTATTCGAGTACCGCACTCGCGGCGGTGCAAGCATCAGCCGGTATAACGTGCGGCGAAGAGCCACGAGGCGTGTTACTGACGTTTATTACACTCGCCCGCGAAAACACGTAATATCGAAGGTCTGTCCGCCTGTCGCGGATCAATACCCAACGACCCCGACATTCAGAGACCCTCCTCTGCATCACCACCTCCTCTTCCTCGCCCGCCTCCTCCCACTATCCCTTCGGTTCGGTTCATTCATGCTTCCAGCCGTCCCCACCTCCGCCACCCTCAGTACCGTAATAACCCTCCCGATTATCGTACAGCTTTACAAAAGCGTTTGCTATATACCTTTTTATCTTCCGACGTGCAAGCACGTATATTTAATAAAAGCGCAAACACAATTACGATTCCTTCGTGTTTTATTCCTCAGCGATATATCCAACAAGTTATATCGAGAAAACATTATCGAATTCGGTAAAATCTTTTTACATAAACAAAAATTGCACAGTATTGCATTTCATTTGTGATTTTGATGAGTACTTCCTCAACGTCAGTCAAACAATTATATGCGTATGAAAGGAAGTAACAACGCGCGGCAGGATGCAGACAAAAGATAGAGCCTTTGAGAGATAAAGTCACCCCCGTATCGCGTGTTTCTTCCTGTCGGTTCCCGATACAAATACACACCCATTGCGTATATAGGACATGAAACATACATATGATGACATGCACGTGGTACATTTGAAATCGAAACTAAACGATGATTTTATCGATGTTTCACACAGGCAGCCTGGCGAGCGAGGATCTCTCTCTAGAAGAGGCGACCGCGGAGGAAGACGAGAACGGCCCGTCCGCCGGTAGGGATCATCGGCATCATCACCATCAGGACGCGCGAAATGCCGTCACGTCGAACGCACCTTCCTCGAGCAGTCCGCCGTCGCGCCACCACCAAACTCAGGACGAGGCGGATCGCTGTAACGCGCTGCAGAGTGGTGTAATTTTATACTCACCGCATTCCACGTCTACCGCGCCCGCGACGAGCGTGAATATCTGCAATGTACCGACGTTGACCTATCGCGGCGTCTTCACCACGACCTGTACGCAGTCCTCACCTCTGAGCAATCTCCAGGGCGACCAGCAGCAGCAACCGCAACAGCCGACGGGTCAAGAGCTGTGGGCGCCATTACCGTCACCAACCTTAACCTTGGCGGGCCAGCCGTTCCTTCACCCCAACCTACACTCGACCGCGTACAGCGGCGAAACCGTCGAATTGCTGCAGGTCGATTCGAAGCCACCCCCACCGCCTGGTTATCACGACACGGCGACCACCACCTCCACGACCTGGCTGACGGGTCACGAGGATGCTTACGATCCCGGTCTTCTCTCCCACCATCATTCTCACACCCATCACCAGGAGACAACGTTGAAGCAGGAGCCAACCGGTACCGGTTACACTCCAAATGTACAACAGCCGCAACAAACTCAAACACAAGCTCAACAACAACAACAACAACAACAACAACAACAAGCTCCATCTGGCACTTGCGGTAACGCAGGAGTCCAGCTGGCCGAATACAATCCGAGCACGTCGAAGGGCCACGAGATCCTTTCTCAGGTCTATCAGCAAAGCGCGATACCACTCCGATTGGTTCCCGTGAAACCGCGAAAGTATCCGAATCGACCGAGCAAAACGCCGGTCCACGAGCGACCCTACGCCTGTCCGGTGGATGGCTGCGATCGCAGGTTCTCCCGCAGTGACGAGCTTACTCGACACATACGTATCCACACCGGGCAGAAGCCGTTTCAGTGTCGCATCTGCATGCGTTCGTTTTCGAGGAGCGATCACCTAACTACCCACGTGCGCACGCACACGGGTGAAAAACCGTTTTGCTGTGATCAGTGTGGCCGAAAGTTTGCCAGGAGCGATGAGAAGAAGCGTCACGCGAAGGTACATCTGAAGCAGAGGCTGAAACGCGAGGCGTCTCACGCTAATCCAAGAACCCACCACCAGAGCCACGCGTCGTCACCTTGCAATCAATGAATTCCATGACAACGATGTTGAAAAAAATCATCTTTAACGTCTGAGATCTCATTACGTTTGTCACGTTCTGACAAGTTGTGATCTATGTCCCCGATTCTTATTTTCCTCTTTCTTCTCTCTCTCTCTCTC
>NW_012130065.1:15245931-15250110 GCF_000143395.1 Atta cephalotes
CTCTCTCTCTCTCTCTCTCTCTCTCTCTCTCTCTCTCTCTCTCTCTCGCTCGCTCTTCCCCTCCCTCACTCCTCGTAAGATATTCGGTGGCATCTATCTAGATGCCATAGAGCGTGGCGAGAGCATTTTCGTGCAATTGTATAACATGAAATCGATACCATCCGCAGCTTCCGGGAACTGTAGAGTGAAGCGGAAGATAGATAGAAAGAGAGAGAGAGACAGGGAGAGAGATTGAAAAGGAGGGAGCGACGAGAGGAGGGATAAGGGTGGGATGAGGAGGAGCAATGCGTCTCATTGCATGCAAACGACTGTGAGAGAATGTAATGCTACGTAAAATGATGAAGTATTATATATCGACTCATTCCATGGTCAATATGAGAGAAGCGGGACTCAATATTTAAGAGCATATATCTCATCCCCCCCCTACCCTACTTCATCTCCCCGTTGAAAGCGCAATTTAAAAGACTCATGTGGTTCGAATGCAATTCCCAAGAAATTCATGTTTCCATGGATGGAGCTGTATATTTGTAAGTAAGTCTATCTCTCAAGGAAAGCAGGGCTGTTGACAAGATTCGCGGCAACGGAAATAGAAATATTTTTTTATTGAGTATATATTTGTATATATAACTATTGATTCACACACTGAATCTCTCTCTCTCATAAACAGAAAATGGTCAAAACGAAAAGTATTTATTTTTTAAAAAGATTTTATGGAATTGCGTTAGAAGAGATATAGATGATAAAAAGGAAGAGAAAAAAAATTCCTCTCCTCGTGTTGCGATAAAATGTTGTTGAGAAACTTAGTTTCGACGATTGTTAAATTTTTCCCGAAGCTACGTTTCCCTGCCGGTGAAATTGTGCAATATATTTTTATGAATTTTCCCGTATAATTTTCACGGGATATTGAATTTTGATTTTGTAGCAGCGATCGCTTTTCTTTCCTCTGTCCCCCCCCCTCCCCTCTCCCCTTTTTTTAACTATCTCGTTGCTCTTATATCTACGTTCTCGCATATTTTCTTCGTGCTCCGAACACGCTAAATCTCGGCTGTCTCCGTCAAATACTTCCAATTCTCAATCATTCTTTCATTTCCTCCACCCTTTCCTTCCTCCTTTCTCACATTATTGTAAAAAAATTCCACGAAATAATTGTAATTAAACGTGATTATCGTTGTTGAAAGAAATATTTCATGTACATATGTATATAACTTATTATACATAATTGCTGTATGTATGTAAAATCTAACGTTCTCTTGCCATTTCCCGCCCCCTCCCCTCTCTACTCCCGACCCTTTCTTTTCTTTTCTTCATTTCGCATTATTATCCCGTACGTGTATACATATATTTAGCAATTGTTAATGTTATGTATATGTTGCTCTATTTATTAACAAGATGACTATATCAAATGAATATATTGTTAAAGTTAAATAATTATTTTTATTATATTGTAACTATTCTGACGTGCAATGCATTGCAACAGTGACAGAAATGACATGGTATACCCAAGCTTATACAAATTATAAACGTAAAGTCGCATATGCATATGTACATGCATGCACACACACACATACACACACACACACACACACATACACACACACACACACACACACACACATATACGCACGCACGCACGCACACGCACACGCACGCACGCGCACACGCACGCACGCGCACACTCACACACACACGCACGCATGCGTCATATGCGAACGCGATGATACGCACTACATAAATTGTAAACGTAATGTAATGCAAGTGCGTCCCCAAGAAAATACTTTTTTTACAGATAGTATTATCCTATCGCTAGATAAATTATATGTAATTATTATACATATTGCGCTCTGAGTGCAATGCACATAACAAAGGCTCCCAGCTACCTGTATATTCGTGTTGTCATCATCGCTCCTGCATATGCTTCTCTTTGCAAAGCGGGTAACGCGAACAATCTTGCAACAATTATTAACAGAAATACAATTAACATTGACTCGAGGCCAAGTTGTTTTGATTATTTTCATAACCCTTTCACAAGTTGTATACAAACTGTTAGAGAAGGAATTAAATGACCGGTGAATGCATTCCTTGAGCAATTAGAAGTCGAGTTTTTCTTAGCCGAAATTTTATTACATGAATTTTATTATCTAAATGTTAAATAAAAATTTTGCTATCCCAAAATTCGCTCGAAGTTGTGACCAAAATTATATTTATGTCCGAATCCTCTAAAAAATTTATTGTTTCTTAATGCACATAATTACCGACATATAAATATTTTACTTAAAAAGATAGTCGACTTTATGTTGATCAAGGAACATGCCGTTGAGTTTTTAAACACTTAAACCTTTCCTCGACACTCTGTGTAACAAACACGAAATGTATACAACAAGCTCACGGGGCATTAGTCCACGCATGATCTTAAGCATTCCGATAGTATTAAGGCAAACTAACGTGAAAATCTTCAAATTCGCAACATCAAGTTGATTGATTTGGAATGAAGTTTGGATCCAATTATAAGATGTCAAATAAAAATATCATTTGTAAAACTTTGTGTCTTTAACTTGAACCATCTATAAAAAAGGATAAAAAGCTGAATATTCTAGTTAAAAGATAAAATATAATTTCCCTTAATAAAAATATCGATAAATAAATTTTTCAAGTATTCAATTATAGAAAAAAATTTTTATTACACCGTTAAACAATATGTAAATAAGAAGCTGAATATTCAATTTCAAAAGGTAAAACAATTTTCCCTATAAAACTGAATATTCTATTCAAAGGATAAAATATAGTTTCCCTTAATAAAAAATATCGATAAATAAATTTTGCAAATATTCAGTTATAAAAGAAATTTTGATAGATTACGCCGTTAAATAATACGTAAATAATAAGATTTTGTTGTCCAATTAATTTCAAGCAAATTTTATATAATTTCAATCGGAAGAAGAAGCAGTTGCTCATAACATTTGCTATTCAAATTTGAAAGCGAGAAAATTTAATAAAATTTTCATGAACAGAAATTATTTCGCTATTGAGCACGTGTCAGCACGTGTGAACATACATATATATTCACATATATGTTTCGCTAAAGAAAATGTCAGAGTCTGTTTCGTGATAAAAATTTAATGGAGATTTAATTAAACCAATAAATTTAGCTATGGTCGTGATAGAATCGCGAAAGTTAAACCGTTAAGAACCACTGCGCGCGTTCGAAATGTTCAAATGGTCCAGCTATGAGGATGAGAACGCGAAAGGCATTCTCATTGACGGATTCAAAAAGAATAATATTTAAAAAAGACCGTTTTTTTCGCTCACTAATAGAAACGTAAACAGCAAATCTAATAGATTTTGATTTGTTGAATATGATAATGTTATTGATTTTCTTGAAAATGTGAGAAATATTATTTTTCAGATTAAAGTCCTATTTTTCAGTTAAAATAAGGTTTTAACTTAAAAAATAAGACTGTTCTCCGAATTTTCAATGAAAACTAATAGCATCACTGTGTGCAGCTGGTTGAAATCTATAAGATTCACTGTATTTTTTAAGCTTAATAATTAATAGGTAAAAAATGGCCTTTTTTAACATTATTCTTTGTCAGAAAAAGATTATTAGTACGCCGTAAATAATATTTTGTTTTAAGGTCAAATATTATATAAAATATATAAAAACAGAATATAAAGTTATTATTTAAATGATTACATTGAAAAAATATTATTTAAATATATAATTCATAAAATGATTTATTTAAAATTATATTAATACAGCAAAAATATATAATAAAATCTATATGTTTTTATATGTAGAAGTCTCTTAAATTAAAAAATATTTTTGAAATATCAAAATTGTAATTAAGCATTTCAAAAATATTACGTAACATTTTGCTATAAATATTTTTTTGAAAAAAAGAGATTTCAAGGAGGGATTGTGGCTCCCATGACCCCCCTCATAGATCCGCCAGTGAAGGCGTTACCTCAATCTCTATCGTTGTTACAAAAGCATCTTTTCAGCGGAAATACATGCGACATCCGCTATCGTAACGCAGACAATTGTTTCACGGTTTGAATCCAATGCGATCGATCTCTCGCGCTCCGGACATCTTGCACGATTTTGGTCTCGATTCGGTAGCACACTCATAAAGAGAGAGAAAGAGAGAGAAAACGGGTGATATAGTCGCTACGTATATATAT
>NW_012130065.1:15250764-15254769 GCF_000143395.1 Atta cephalotes
GAGAGAGAGAGAGAGAAAGCGAGAGAGAGAAAGGGAGAGACGGCGGGGAGAGTTCATTGAGCAACGGCACGTGTACGCGAGATAGAGAGTGCGGCTGCGATATGAGGTGGGATAAGAGGGTGGGAGGGAGTATGGCACTCGGCAGCCGCGACTCGAACGGCAGCAGTAGGGCGAAAAGGGGTTGCCAAGCGACCATAACCGTGGGTTGCCCTTGGCGACTAGTTGCGTCACTGCAGCGTCGCATGACGTCACGCGACGCCACTGCCCTTGACCGTCGGGGATGACACTGGGGAGAGCGTCCTGGCGACCCTGCCTGCAACTCTATCACCCTTCCACCCTCCCGTCATTCACCCTGACACTGAGATACGCAGGGATTCAAGTCTATATATAGAAGCGGACTAAACGCACGCATACAGACGTACATACGGGCGCGTCAGAATACGCTATGCATGCTGATACGTACGCGACACACGACGGTTCACCTTTCGATTGGACTATACCTACTCTCGTGCTGGAACGCAAACCGGCAGCCCCTGAAAACGCATCGCGTATCGCGATGTGTTTTGACACGCGACTCGAAATAGCGTCAGCTCACCTCTTGCCGTCGCTATTTTCAGAATTACGGTGCCGCACGGTTATTGTTACGTCGGCGAGATAGAGAAAGAGGGTGCCGACAGGCGTTCGCGAAAGCCCTTGCCGGTAATCGATTGATGCGAGTTTACACATCGCGTGCAATATTTATAGAATGATGCGCGAGGCTTATTTAACGTAATGCGGGCTCACTTAATGCAATTCCCACACTTGTCAATGACGGTAGCTTCATCTGTGACGACTTTTTAATTTTTTCTCATTATTTTTTTTTTCACTTACTCTTCATTACTATTCGTCCACGACGCGTTTCCAACCGGAAATTACAAAGACGCGCCGATTATCAAAGGTTTCTTAATTTTTGATAGCTTATTGACGGAAATTTTGACTGATTGACTGTAAGAACAGTGATATTATTCTAAGCAACGAATTTTATTTTTTTTTATTTAAATTAATTTGATAATACTAGGCTCAATTGAATAAACAATTAAATTAAGGAAGTTCTTCAGTTTTTTCATATAACATAAGGATTTAATTAAATATTGAGAATAAATTTGTAATTAATATAATATTCTGAATTTTTTCAGATTTTTTTGACTGTATAGTTTTCTTTAAATAATTTTCTAAAATAGCTTGAATTCTTATGAGGAGAGTTTTAAGTAATTTAATTGTAAATAAAATATTAAAATTTTGAAAAGTTAATATGGATATTAATATGGATATTAAAGAATGAAATTAAAAG
The DNA here is from genome assembly GCF_000143395.1 of Atta cephalotes. Taxonomy (NCBI): domain Eukaryota; kingdom Metazoa; phylum Arthropoda; class Insecta; order Hymenoptera; family Formicidae; genus Atta; species Atta cephalotes. Next base: position 15,252,095 of record NW_012130065.1, read on the forward strand.
AATGAATTTAAAGAACATTTTGGAACTTAAAAAAATGAAATTTTACCATACCATTTTCATATAAGAGTATGAAATGTTTATCAGTTTTTTTTATTTAAATACAACGTCACACTAGTGAAAACATTAATCAGTTCTAGAACTGTCAATATCTAAATTTAAATCGTTACTATAAACAATTTTTCTTCAATATTTTTCATAAAAATATTCATTTTTATTATAAAGAAAATATTTTTTAATAAATTATAATTTTACTGCTTAAATTTTATTTCATTTATTTTTCAGATAGCAATGGCATAATTTTGCATTCTTTGTGCTCTCGTGTTAAAATAAGAAAAATTACATGACGCCTCTCCAATTTTTTTCAAAAAAAGCTATGAGTCAAAGTTAGGTATTCATGCTATTATTAAGCAAATCTTGTCGTATAAAAAATGTTTCGATCTTTATTTTTTTTATTACAACAAATGCAAGATACATGGAAAACTAAGTTTTTCAATCAGAACGCATTGAAACTGTCCTGCTCTCCTAATCATTTTCCCCATCATCTCTAGCTCGCGAGAAATTATTCCTTCCCTCTCGTCGTAATTATATTATAAAAAGTTAAGATAATAATGGCTATAATCAATCGCTTTATATGGTTACAAAGAATATTGGTTAATTACATGTATAAATTAATCTAATCTCAAAGAATATATTTATATACCGAAAATCCGTTGATAAAATTATTTAATAAAAATATTATATCGTTTAATTTCCATTTAAGTTCAATTCTTATGTAGTCTGCTGATCGAAACATTTCTGTATGGAGAAATATTTATATTTCGCCGTACAGATAATATCTAATACACATTCCACAGGTGCATCTTCTATAAATATTAAAGATATTTAAAAACACGTTATTTACATACGGCATCTTGCGAGAGCATAGAAATAACCGTAGAATATATTATAAAATGCGGACGTCAGTATCAAATCAACATTCGTCAATTTCAAACAAAGTATTTTATAACAATAAGAGTATCGCGAAAAAGGCAAAAGCCATTTTATATATTTAAATATAAATTTCAATTATAAAATTTTTAATAATATAACAATTAGTAGAAATAACTCTATTTTTGGTTATAGCGAATATTAGTGTTTACTAATACTAAATGCAAATTTTGCAAATACATTATTTCAATTTTATAAACTGCGCGCCGATAAGGTTCATTGGATTTGAGACAAATTGTAATTGCAAACTGAAGCTGAAATTAATGTAAATCTCAAATTAGATTAATCATCTTTTTAATAATTTTAATAATTTTTAATAATTTTAATAATGAAACTAATAATCATCTTAAAAACCTAAATAATAATTTTTTACAAAAAATATTCCTTAGCCTGGATATGAAAATTAACTTAATTAAATAACTTTTAAATAATTTTAAATGTAATTGTATGCATTTAAAAACCAATTCCGCAGTTTTCAACATCTCCCATACAGGATTACTTCCGCCATGTAAATTATGCGATATCTATCAGCGGCGATGGATTATCTACTCACGTATAATTCATATTTGATAAATATGTTGTAATACGAAAATATTCATCAGATCGCAATTATTTGATGGATACATATATTTTACGCGTAAAATGTTCAGTAAAAAGAGAGCAAAGATTCTTTATCAAACTTCGTACGTTTATATTTGGGAATTATTGGACATATTAATTTTGATAGAAAATACACAAAATATCAAAATACATGTATTGTATTTCAAGCAAAAGTATTATAATATTTCAAACGCTTTGAAAATTCAAGCGCTTTTGATATTTTTCTCGATATTTTTTTCGAAATACTTCTCAAAAAAAAAAAATGATTTTGAGATACGTTTAATTTTATGATCTAATTTGTTTCAAATGCCAGAGCTTTAATTGTTAGTTCCAATAAGCTTTAAACTCTGATATTACATTTGTTATAATAAATTTTTCAAGCGTATTAATTGACTGTAGGATAGAGAAGTACTCGAATCTCTCTATCCTACAGCTAATAGACTTAAAAAAATTTGGCGTATGACGAAAACGGACAAATATAATATTGGTCTCATACATGTCCGTTCTAAACCAAAAACAGAAATAACTAAATACGTTCGATCCTCAGACCTGAAAATGGCTTCATGTAAGTCGCGTAGAGATGGCGGTTCAGTATAACATTGTATTTCCATTTCCGAATTAGATTTACTATAATTGTCAATTAAAATACTAAATCTGTGTTTGTATTGCTCAATTTAATTCTGTATAACATAATTTTCTAAATTTTATATTTAGAAGTATTCAATAAAAAAGAACTAATTTGGAAATTAATGACGCTGAGTGTATGTACGCGCGTATTTTGAACAACCTAAACTCGTCAACTTTTAAATGCAGTTGAAATTAAAAAGTAAATATTTTCTTCTGTACTTATCTTCTTATTTGATTATATATAATACAGCTTCGACATAAAATAAATAACATGTGCCGAAAGAATAGAAAGAATAGGAATTAAAAAATGTATGTCTCATAGTTTTAGTGTATATGTATCGAGATGAAATTGTGACGTAGTTAATGGCTTATAATATCATTTTAGATCCATATATCTGTTATTAAAATAACATGTTTTTGTATTATATATATATATATATATATATATATATATATAATAA
>NW_012130065.1:15254991-15284384 GCF_000143395.1 Atta cephalotes
TTTGTTATTATATATATATATATATATATATATATATTAAAAGATATGAATAAACTGTATAACATTTGATTCATTTTGATACATTGAACATCGTACGATCAACGTGGAGTGCGTTCCGTTTAACATTCATAATGCTTGCAAACATCATTTCATTTTTTTTATTTATCAAATGCTAAACAAGAATGAAATGATGTATGCGGGCGTTGAGAACATTAAATGGATTGCGTCCATGGTAAGGGTTTGTTTCTTTTTCTCTCAAGGTGATAGATATCTGGTGAATGAATAAAAAACGAACAATGTGTACAAATATATTTTCTATATTTATTTAGATATTTACGTCATAGTAAATGCAAATGGAATGATTATTAGAATTTGATTCACTTTGCAATTCGACTTATAAAACAGTACAATGTTTTAAATATAATCCAAAGAGTCTTAAATAAAATATTCATTTTTGCTATTCGTTCGTTGTTTATTCATTCACGTATAGTCGATTTAAGTAATTGTGTGTACATGGGTGGATTATAATACTGCACAGCCATCCATGTACACAAAATTATATGAATTTTATGCCAATTGAATATTTGCTGCCTCGTTGTAATATTGGTTTAAATCAATCTCGTTATGTTACATACTCTCAAAAGACTTTTTTTACAATTCATCGTGCTAAATTACAGTTAGGGCGAGAAATAGGAAGGGTTTGTTTCTCAAGCCACTTAAGTGCTTGAATGTTCTCCGGTCCTCGTAGCAAAGGTTTTAAAACTTCCAAACATTTTACATGATAATTATTCAAATATTCGATCTGGAATAAGATAGGTCATGAAACATAATTGAAATATTTTTAAATAAAATGAGAAATATTTGAGAATGCGCATACCTCTTTGTCAGAAAGCATTGATACATCGAGCAAACTCGTTTGAATAGGGACAAGTGTCATGGTTTCGAATGTCAAAAAACCTCGGTTTTTATGATTGTAAGGTGTCTTTGCAGGAACAACTAACTCAACATTCTCTAATCTGACACCAAACTTACCGTCTTCGTAATATCCTGGCTCTGTTTTGAAAATATGTTTTTTTATTATTTTCGATTGCGTAAACGATTACGATTTATTTATGTTTTTATCATACCGTTTGATAAGAACATTCCTGATTGTAAACCTGGATCATCCGGATGCGGCTTCCATGAGATACCAATCGGCTCTTCATGGACATTGAGATAAGATCCTACTCCGTGGCCAGTACCGTGAAGATAATCGAGACTAAAATTAATTCATAATTAGATATAAAGAGTTGAATTTTTTTGCATAAAATATGTTTTCTCATCACATTTTAAAAATCTTCGTACCCAACGCCCCATAAACTTTCACGCGCCAGTGTATCAAGATAATTTCCTTTTGTTTTCAAGGGGAATATCATTGTCGATAGCCGGCATTGTCCTTTAAAAACTCTAGTGAAACATTCACGTTCGAAACTTGTGGGTTCACCAAAATGTAACGTTCTCGTTACATCTGTCGTACCATCATGATACTGTGCACCAGAATCACAGAGATAAAGTTCTTTATCTGTAATAGGCACATCAGTCTCTGCTGTAGGTGCATAATGAATAACTGCTCCATGAGGACCGACAGACGATATAGTGGTAAAGCTTAATCCGACAAAATAAGCTTGTTCCCTTAGAAAAAAATTAATTTCTTGTATCTACATTATCTACATTTTACATTGTAAAAAATGAGTTGCTTTATAAAATATACATAATCGACTTACTGTCTAAACTGTTCCAGCCGCGTCGCACCTGAAATTTCCGTAATCAATTCGTTCGTATTCTTGATTTTATCTTCTAGCCAAGCAAAATATTTTACAAGAGCGACAGAATCTCTCACATGCGCCGCTTTCATTCCAATTATTTCGGTAGCATTCTTTATCGATTTCATAACGCTAATAGGTGTAATATCCGTATGTTTTTGAATAGTTGCAACATCCGGGTGTAGCGCAAAGCTGGATTTATTGCTGATCCACATTTTATCTTTCTCAAATGAACACGATTGTACGAATGATTTCATATAAACATGTATATCCTCGTAGGCATGAAAGATTGGATCGACACCCTCGTTCTTCAGTTGTTCCAATGCTTCCTGGCTAAGCCTACTTCTATCTATAAAGATATGTACATCTTTCAGAGTGAGAATGACATATGCAAAGAAGACAGGATTGAAAGGTATATCAGATCCCCTCCAATTTAGTAGATACGCAATTGCATCCAATGCAGTCACTACAAGTATCGTCGTGCCATTCTCTTGCATAGCATTGCGACATGCTTTTACTTTGTCTCCTGCACTTCGACCCGAATATCGTAACAATTGTGGCAAAACTATGTTGGCTGTTGGTGCTGGCTGATCGTCACCCCATACTTTATCCACCAAGTTCTCAGAAAGTGGAATCAAATCGTGACCGGCATCGATTAAACTGTTCTGCAATCGTGTCCATTCCGTGAAACTTATTAGATTAGCATCGGCTCCGACTACGGATTTTGATGGTAAATTCGCAGCGAGCCACGCAGTGATAGTAGGTGTATCCAATAAACCTTCCCTCATCAAAGTCCATGCCTCTGGCGGATCTAACTCCGACATAGCTTGTTGGTAATATCTTCCATCAGTCCACAGCAATGCTGCATCGTGCAATATGACTACCGTCCCGTAGGAACCACGGAATCCGCTGATAAAACATCGCCTCTGATCTCGCTCCGTCGAATATTCTGATTGATGTGCATCCTCTCCAGTGACAATCAGAGCCTGGATACCTTTTTTTCGAATGAGAGACCATCCACTAGGTTGAACATTCTTCATCAGCGCTCGAAGCTGCGTCAGCTTCCAAAGCCCGTCCTTTTTTACCATCTTGTGCCACAAAGAATATTTTGTTATTTCTGAATCCAATTTCATTCATACAACACAATTCTCCAAGGGATGTCCTAAAGCCATCCTGAAGATGTTCTACGTATATAACAGTTCTCCACGAGATGTCCTTAGGACATCTCGTGGAGAACTGTTATATCTTTAGTGATATCTTAGATAATATATACATGTTTAAAAGATATCATACATCTTTTGAAACATACATATCAAATATTTCTATCAATGTAGATGAACTTTAATCTTGATTTAATTTACTTTTTCTAATTCTAAGAATTAGAAAAGAATAAAGAATAAGTTAAACCAAGATTATATACAATTAATTTACATTGATATAAATGTCTGTTTCTACCAACGTAGTTTAATTTTAATCTTCTGAATCAACTAAATCTTCAGTTTTTTCAAGTTCTAAAAATTAGAAAAAAATGATTAGCAAATTGAACCGATATTAAAGTTAATCTACATTGGTAGAATAACAAGTATAAAACCCAATAATATAAGATCAATTTCAATCTCAGTTTAACTTATTATTTATCTTAGAATTAGAAGAAGATAAAGAAGAAACTGAACCAAAATTAAAATTAATCTTATATTGCAACCAAGCTTAAAAGATACCTAAAAGACATCATAAGGATGTTTTCTGAACACTGTTGTCTGATGTACAAAATAAAACAATCATAAAAAAGCTTGTTCCTTACCTTGTGAAATATTGTTCAAACACTAGCGTCACTCTATCGACGCATTTGTCACAAATGGAAAGTAATAAGGATCCCTATTATTTTCCAGAGAGAACCAAAAGGGAAATTACGGGTGCCACGTTATCTATTAATATCGCAAACACTCGACTTGTATCGTCCTTTTGAAAGATCAGACTATCTTATCTTTATGATAAGAAAAAGTGATCGCGCATCGTATGTTTATAATAAGTCCTTATCTTCTCGGATACAGACGCGTGGAAGATGCTCTTTCAGATAGAGGTGCTCTTCTACACGGTCGACAACATGTATCCAACTCCCGGAGCATCATATATATGTAGTTTAGTGGCATGTGGTATTTCGATCGAGATTTCGACTTCGATACCTCGCTGCACGTCTACCCCCAATCGCGCAATATATCGAAGTAGAAAGGAGAAACATCGACATGTGCAACCATCCAGCCAATCAGCATGCACTACATCATCTTTCAAAATTTCATGTCATCGATGTCACATTCGGTTCTAATCATTTCATTCAGTTTCGTTTTTGTTTTCTATATTGATTACAGTGATTCTGATCAACCGACAGCTGGGAAATTTTATTTTCTCGATTTAGAAACTTGTTGTAACCAGGTGTCTTCTTGAGGGAAATACAGAAGTGACAGCCGTGGACCTGAGATACAAATGAAATTAGAACGTTGAAGGTTTTTGTAGGTTAAAAAATCTGTTTTATCTATTGAACAAATAGCAGCAGTACGTACGAATTGCGCGCGATATTGCAATGTAATCGATATGTTCTGCGTCCATTTGATTGGATAATTATTTATATGAACAAATTTGTTACGAAGCTTTTCAAAATAATATAACAAACTGCAATGCTAGAGATTATTTTTTCGTACATTGATATAAATTATTCAAGAATTCTCCGTTAATTTTATTCTATCATACAGATTTCTAATCTTAAAATGTAATCTTGTAGTGGTATTTGTAGTCCGATTTAATATTTCGATTTTATATTTATATTTAAGATCACTTAAATACGATCTTTAGATTTTAATGAATTATTTTGTTAATTAAAAGCAGAAATTTCAAACCTCTTAAGATCAAATTCAATTAGATGATCTTAAATATAGAATTGAAGTATGAATACTCACAGTATAATCTCTTTTAAAAATCGCTTTTAATTTCACTATTCTTTTTACAGCATCAAGTGGATACTTTGATTGTTCAGACTCTTTTTTTTTATAAACGCAAAACATCAAGCAAGTGCAGATTCAGTGAAACTTGAGAATTCAATGAAACTTCAGTTGAATTCAGTTGAAACTTAACATCACATATTTATCCATATTGATAAAAAAATATGGATATCTAAAATTTACTCACAGGACAATCCTGTAGAGATGTGAAAATTTGTTTTCGGCATTTTGAAATTGATTTTTCTCATCGAACAATATATTACATCATATCCTGCATCATGATGCGCCAAAGACGGCAGCAAGGCCTGCAGAATGGCATATTCTTGCTGTGTATGCAGGCTCTGAACTTTGGACTTGATAAAATACCACCTGCTACTCTAATTGGAATCATTGCACAGGTAATCTTTACCAAAAATTTGATATAATTTTGTTTTAATAATTTGGTTTTGCTCTATTTTGAGTCAATCTCTTTAGAATTAACACAGTTTACTCACTTTGATAAAATTGAATTAATCTTTCTAATCGATTGCTATACAATTTTTAGCTTTACAAGTTTTTATGAGCATCATTCTTAGAGTATAAATATATTTCTATAAATAGAGTATAAATATATTTTTTCTTTCTAGACTTTACTGTATATGGGTCTAATACGAGTGCCATGGAACGCGGAAGATGTATGCATATCGGCTATTAAAATAATTAAGTACAAAAACTGGCAATCGTTCTTCCTTTCAAATTTCGAACATGGATCCGACATGCATCTGTACTACAACATGCTTTCTTTTATTCTGAAAGGTTCTTACTTGGAGCCCATCTACGGAACGATGAATTTTGTACTTTTACTGGGTGTATTGTCTATCGGATGTAGCGCTATGTATGTATTCCTAGGATACATTCTGATGCAATTAACAGGCGATTACGGATATTTCACGGCTTGTGCTATCGGTTTTTCTGCCACATTATTTGCACTGAAAATCATTGCGCTGTGCGAAGAACGCGACAAATTACACAATATCAGTGGATTAATAGTACCAAGTAAACTAGCGGTTTGGCTCGAGTTAATATTGATACACTTGTTGGTCCCAAATTCTTCCTTTATCGGTCATCTGGGTGGTATTTTAGTTGGATGCTTATATTCTTATTCTTTTGTTGGAGAAAGGATCGATAACTTGATACATATGATAACTGGTACACCTATTATACACGAAGAACAATTTTATAGAAGACGAAACAGGCTGTTTACGTAACATTTTGTAATTTTCATCAATTCAACATATTTGTGTAATATAACTTAATCTCTAATATAACTTAATAAATGTATATATACATTAAATCGAATTATATAAAAAAATTATACAAATAATTCGATGGAATACAACTAGAGATGAGAATTTATTTGTAAGACTTCTGTGATCCTGAATAATAATTTAATATATATTGCTGATTACAAGTATTTTTATAAATGAATAGTGATCTTTTTTGTAATTATGATTTATTTAAAATAAAATCTAAATGCCTATATTTGTATATTTTTTCTTATTACCGGCCACTAAATTCAAACTCTAAAATAGTAACATTTCATCCTATATGAGTTATTTCTCAATTTATCCTTTTTAATTGTTATTTTATTTATAAGATTTTTAAGATATATTTATTTTTAGATTTTTACTATGTATGTAGATATTGTTATGCAAATTTATAAATTTTATTAAACATTAAATGCAACAAAAAAAATTACAGATTATTTCATGTAGCCACATATTGATTGTAGAATAATGTTTTTAGTTTGCAATGTAAGTAAAAACATCATGACTTTAATGAAAAGAAAAATTAATATTCATTTATATAATCAATCATTTTTAATATTTTATTGTACATGTATTATATAAAGATTTTACCTTCAACTTGTTTGTAAAATTTTGTGCAATTTATACAGTGTAATATTCGGTATATTAGAAGAGCTCTGCGCCGTCGTAATTGAATTCACTAAAAATAAATATGGAAAGGGAATGATATCCTTATCAAGTACTAAAAACATTTACGTATTTGTGGAAACTTACAGATTGATTTGTCGATTGGATATGGTATACCATAGAATATAAAATATGCACACATTTTAGCTAGAGATGTAGTATCAGAGAATTGTACTTTTCCAGTTGTAAGATATTCTTTAAACACAGATTTTATATCTAGAAAAAAAAAAAAGTTAAATATAACAAAATTAACAATAAATTATTGACTAATTGTTAATTTAAATTAATGCCATGCTTTAATAAATACCGTGCTCCCATTTATCCAGAATAATCGACGTTTTCTGTTTAATTGCGAGCATACTTTCTATGCTGAGTAATGGATTTTCATTATCTGTGAAGTTGCTTTTCCTCGACATTTGTGACAAAAGAAGCTTTATTTGCCATATCGCAAAGCTGTTTGGTTGCTCCTCAATGATTTTTATACTTCTAATTATATGCAGCCATAACGGTATAAGACTTACTTTATCTTTTGTAATGCATTCATACACAATTATTGCAAACATGTGAAGGAAATACTGTTCAAATTCTGGTATTTTGCATTGTATATCTGTAAATTTAAAGTTATTATTCGAAAAAATTATTTTACAAAACGTACAAACGAGAAAAATAAGAGAGTTAATATAGAAAAAGGAGATGTATCAATATAGATGAGAACTATTTGAAAAGATATCTTATATGATTCTCTTAATTTGTAAATTAAATAGTCATAAATATAATCTCTTTTCATATAAAATAGTCGTAATATAATGCCTTTTTATATAAAAAAATCTCGTATAATTTATAAAAAAATTATATAAAATATATCATAGATCTCTACTAATCTTGAGTTAAGTGTATATTAAAAGCGTATATTAATCAAATTGTACCATTTTGCGACAAATTCTTAATACTTTCTGAACGAATCATTCCATTTTTTGACCATTGCAAAAAAGACGTCACTACATTCAATACAGTTTTATCATTTGTAAATGATGTAACATATTCTGGCCGCGCAGCCCATGCAATTGCATTTTCCGTTGTCAGAGTTTGGGCCACTAAGCTTCTAAAACCCTAATTGAAATAAAATACTCATCAATGACATTTGTAAAGATACCTATAATACGTTTAATATGTATACAACTAATGAATAATCTTTAAGCTATTTCTTTAAATAATAATAATAATTTACGTGAGGATCTTCCAAGTATGATAAACAACCAGCTCTCTGTTTGATGCTTAAGAAATCATGTCTTTCTAGCATGTTTTCTAATTGCTGCCAGTTGTGATGTTTTAAAAATGTAATTTTCCAGTATCTCGAATCTTTTAATTCAATCTTCTTCAAGCTACATAACTGCGGTAATAAACAGGGTGCTTGTAAACTGATCTCTTGTCCTTCAGCTTCTTTGTTAGTTTCGAACGTTAAATGTATTGTCGCGTAACAATACTGTCCAGTATCTATGTCTCTCGGTAAGATAATACGTGGTTCAGCTGCTAATACGTATAAATGACGTAAAGCTTGTAAATGATACCTATTGAAATAATAACACTGCTTAGATACAAAAGATTTTAGAGTATTATCATCTAAAAAGTGTGAAAAGAAAGCTTTTTTAAAACTTTTTTATTGTGATAAAAATAGTTTTTATTCACACAATTTTTTCTTTTTTAAAAGAATTAAAGGAACATTCATTATAAGAGCAATATTCACAAACCTATTATCATTGCTATGAGTTGGAAATTTTGGGAAAAGCGAAATTATCAGAGCCGCCACTGAATTCGGGCTGTTAGAAAGTGTATATCTTCCACCACCCAAAAAAAGGAGACCGAGAGCCATGTGGGTTGCCAAATGAGATCCATATGTAACTACACCGCTGGTGAGTCCTACGCGAGTGCGTATGTGTCTGCATATTCTCATAATCTACAAATTTAGATTAGACAAATTGTCAATAAGTGTTCCTTGAGTGCTCATTGTTAGCAAATATCAAGACTTACATCTAAATTACCAGTACCCGCCATTACCACTGCAGTTGAAAGCAGAACAACGTTTAGACACGTTTCAACGGTGGATTTGCCAGCCAATTCGGCTATAGTTTTGTGTGACAATGCCGTAAACATCTGAGCGTAATTATACAAAGTCTTGAAAGCGTTCTTATTAGCAGTGCCTGCATACCTCAATCCTAGTGCCATGCAAGCACCAGCTATAATGTTGCAGTAGGCCTGGCTATAAATTATAACGATAAATAGCATAAATTTGTATATCAGATAAAGAGATTAAAAAATGCTTTGAAAAGATATTATTATTTACTTGATAGTTTCCAAATCCACATTTTGCGTAACTTCCGGCGTAGGTTTCTGCAATCTATATTTATAAACGATATTCGGCACATGACTAGAAACCCATGTCTTGGTTGGCTCGATATCATCCCACAAAATCAATGACTTGGCGAGCACTCTTAACAGCAGGAAATCTGGCCTTACAAATTCTAATAAATATTGTGTATCAGGTGGTTGCATCCATTCTGCTACCGCACGATTTCCGGTATTGAAATACATTAATCCTAAAGCTATCGTTGCTCCCGGGCTTGTTACGTCAATATTTATCGAATCACCTTCACGTATCTGATAACTGCAAACAAAGAAACAATTTATAAATTTAGAAAAATTGTACTTTGATTCTATTTCAGTAAAAAAATGTACAGAAATTTATAGAATTTTTTACGGGAAAGGTTTTAAATTTATTTTAATTTTACATCTTCCCAAACAAATTTTTTTAAATTTAAATTGTTTAAAGAATTGTATGAATTTTTTAATTATAAAAATTTAATTATATAAATTTCATTGTACCTAGGAGACTTGTATTTATCCTTCTGTGCTCCAGAAAATGGTCTTATGTGTCCACCAACCATATAATAATGTAAAGTATCAGGTATGCTCGCAGGTACATCCGTTCCGCCACCAGAACCAAGTATGACTAGACCTAATGCTAATCCTGCTGCCAAGGAATACGATTCGCGATCTACACAATTCTTCATTTCGGGTCCTGGTGGCCTACCTATAAATATAAATCTATATATTAGCATTTATATTAGTAATATATGTACATATTATACAAATAATTACCAATTTCAGATAATAAAGCATGTGAGATATGTCTATGCGCAGTTCCTTGATACACAAGACCAACTCCCATTAGCGCCGCTACTTGTACATTTTGTTGTACATTTAATTCAATACTCGTTGGTGGTAAAAGTGTTTCCACGTGCAATGATAATAATTTAGTCATAGATACATTCATTGTGCCACGATGTGTTGCCGATAAGCCTAATAAAAGTCCAACACTAGTAGCTTCATGACAATCAGCTAGATATTCGTATGTACTTAAGGGAGCTAAGTTTTTCAGATGTCCGTTTAAACCAAGAGCCATCAAAAATCCCGAATGTTCTACACCGTATTCACCCTGTTGCTGTTTATTATACACTATCCATGTCGAGTCAATATTCGCAGCATCTGGATGAATGCATAGGCCTGCAGCTACTCCATTATGAAAAAGCGGCCACAGATTCATATTTGGAGGAACATCTATGTGAGTTAACTCGACAGTAGTTCCACGAGGCGGTGCCTTGCCTAATGAAAACATATAAAATAATTAATTAATCAATTAAAGGAATGAATTTAAATCGTGATATGCAATCATACCAGTTAAACATAATCGTGGAATGGGCAATTGTTCTGTTATCATCGGGGTGGAAGTTCTCAATGTAAACATGCCTCTAGCTACAGGTAATGCCATTGTTCTCGTGCATAATGTGAGCAAGTGTCTTTCCTGCTCTTCTATAAATTCGTGATCGCTCACATTTGATCTTTGAACTATTGCTATCCTCATTGGTTTCGAGGAATTAAGCAACCTTCGTACCTCAGCAATTCTATGATCCTTATTAAATCGTAATTTCAATATCTATTGAATGAAATAAAGTTTAAATTATAAACATTGTAAAAAATATGTATCTATATATTTAATGTAGAGATAAATAAATGCAGAAAATAACATAATCATTTACCATATCATCAAATTCCATGCCGTCATCTTGTTCATCCTTTATTCCATAATCTTTCGTCTCACTATCAATATATTGCAATCTCGAAGATGGTTTTAAATGTTTATCTAATACGGCTAGATCTTGGCGATCTATGAGTTCATATGCGTGCATAGGCCAATTCGACGGTGGATTTTCTCTACATCTATGCATAACATCTTTTATCATCAAAGATACCGCAGGCGGCAATGTCTCGAGATCTTCTTTTTTCATATCTAAGATCAAAATATTATTTTTTATCTTTGAAAAAGGGATAATTTTCATAATATTTAATTGCTTGCTGCATTGTTTGCTTACCCATTTCGTGATATAATAATATTATTCTGTCCATTGTTGGTTTCTCCAATCTCTTCAGTATTTCTTTGTCAAATTTGCTTCCGATTTCTTGAAAATCGATACGATTTCCAGCAGGTACAATTATTTTGATATATTTCTCCATTTCTAATATATCAATACGATTTTCATTTGCTATAAGAGCTGTTAGATATATTATATTTCTTGTTCTTGGATTAATGTAATTTAAATAGGGAAATGCAATCATGTCCGTTCCACTCAACATACTGTTTAATGTTTCAAATATATTTGGTGGTTTTCGAGGTATGTAACTTGGAATTATTATTTTCTCTAAATCTGAGTCACTAATTTGAGATTTCATATTTTTTAGAGAAGCCAACGAAGGTGAATCAAGATAGTAATGATGAGCATACATTTCGAATTTCAGATCTATGCTTAATTGATATAATAGTTGTCCGAGTAATGGCAAATTTTCCGATATAATGCTGTTTAATTTTAATTCTTCGTATAACAAATGAAGAGAAAATAAAATAAGTGGAAAATGTGGAAACAAGATAGCTTGTACATTTATTTTGCCAACACTACTTGATTCTATAGCATTGAGAGACGTAATAAAACAAGGTACTATCTGACCCTTTAATACATTCGACATAAAAGTTCGAGAATTTTCATATTCGTTTGCATTTAACATATACACCCAATCACCAGTCGATCCACAATTGCTAGTTTTTTGCTTTTTGGGTAACATCATCTGTAAACTAGGTAATTCTGTACACTGATCTTTTTCGTTATTTCGTATCACATCCAGTTTTTCCACATCATATCCCAATAATGTAAACAGAACTATAAGAAAGAGATCCCACTCTTGCGCCGGTGAAAAGTCTTGTGGGCCTGGGGCATTTCTAGCACCATACCATTTAACCAACAATTGCATCGCTAAGTCTCTTTGGAGAACATTTCGTAGAATATGTAAACATTTAGTAACTGTAAAAAATGTGTAACGTGAGTTAATTATATAATACATATGTGAGAACAATTAATTTCAATTATTTGCAATCAATATTAATAAATTTATTTATTCATATGTTAATGTTTCTCAGATTTAATATACTTACCTAAAGGCGATGTACTGGCAACAGGTATTGCTACACGAAAATATTGTTTATTTCCACACTCTACGGTTATCTCATTACCTACAGTTTCTTTCAAAGTGAGAAAACTCGTGTCCAGTAATGAATTTTCCAAAAGTATTGGCGGACGAGCACAATTACCACCTACAGGACTCAATAAATGTAAAGCTTCTTCAAATTTAATTTCGTGCGAGGCTGTACAATTCTGAGGAATCAAAGAACTCCGTCTCGGAAATGGAGATCCGAGCTTAGCATTACTATTTGATAAAAAGTAATTACTGCCCGTAAAATTTGAGAGCATGCCAGATATATGCAATTTACCCACGCATATAATTCCTGTGTATAACGTTATACTGTTTGACACATCTACAATTGCTATCATGTGCAAATTCTGGAAGAAACCAATTTATGTTATTATCAAATTACATTAATCAATATACATTTTCAATATACAATAAATTCAAATGATTTTGTATTTTTCTTATTTTAAATATGCACATAAATAATATATACTAACCGATAAATTAATAGCATCTTTAGCCACGATGTTCGTTATCATTCCGAAAATAATCTGTTGTTGTTTGTTAGTCTTTTCTAATCTCATTAAAGACAGTTGTGAACGATTTGGAATTAAATAGCCCAAGTAATTCTGTCCAACAAGATCCGATGTTAAAAAAACCTTAGATGCACGACCACAAGTATCTCTAAAAAATAAAATTTTCCAATTTCTTCATTATTTAACAAATATTCTTAAATGTCTCCTTAAAGCTTGGTGCAAACCGAGACAATAACATAACGCGAGATATGCGAATTACTTACTTGGATACACCAACATTCTCTGTCCATACATGTTCAAGACAGATCTCAGGATACAAAGGTTTGCTTGCAGTTGGAATATCTTTTAATCGGATGCTATTGTAACTGGGAGCTGGACTATATGTTTGATTTGAGCCAGTTATCATGACAGTTTGATGTAATCTGCTATGATAAATATTTGAGTTTACAGGTGGTCCAAACAGAGGCGACATAGCTACCGATTGCGTAGGTGATTGACAACGAGAAATGGTAGCCATCGAACTTTGTGAACGTGAATGCTGTTGTTGAGGTGACGGTCCACCCGAATTAGTACTATAAGAGGTAGTACGCGATCCAAATGGAGTATTAGGCAATCCTAAACCAGAGTTATTTATTTGTAAGCTTGACACTCCTGCAACAAATACATTTCATTTATTTACATCAATTTTTCCTATCATTTACTTTGATCAAATTGTATAATTATAATTATTGTATTATTATATAATTATTATTAGCTTAATAAATGGCTCTCTTTTCATTATGATATATTAACTAAATTTTTTCATGTACATGCATATGTATATGGATATATGGATATTTCTTTACCAAAAAGAAAGGGACTTAGAGGACCCTTATTGGTGAAACTTTTATTAGCAGATAAATTGCTACCAACATTTAATGGCGACATCATTGAATGATTGAATAAACTCATCGTGTCATTACTTCCACAAACTATTTGGCATTCTTCAGCTGATGCTTTGCGAATTTTGTAAACCGAATGCAAACCTGTCTTCGTATCATATATCATAGCAAAGGATGGCTCTGAGTTAGTAAATATAATCTGCTGATTTGAGTCGTTCATGTATGACACAGATCCTAAAATATTTAGTTCAATTATATTAGCAATAAAAATTAATTGAAACATTTCGCATAAGTATCATCATCAAATGTACAAGATATGTTTTACAATACATGTTATTATTCGTATTTAATTCTATAAATAAACTATTTTATTTACCGTGTTTAATAAGTAGAGGACAAATTTCATCTAACGGATGCATTAATGAAAAGGCAACTGGTAAATTATTATCGTGTTGTGTTGGTAATCTGCTGCTTTCAAATGATACATATCTAAAAATAAAATGTATGAATGTAAACGTTGCAATTCGAACTTTGTATCAATTATCAATAAAACATAAGAATGTAGGATATAAATTATTGAATTTTGTTTAATTTTTAAATAAATTATATATACCTCGAATCCGTAATTGGCACTTGAGATTTTTCAAGTATAATCCCATATTTTGTTGGCCATACAGCAGAGACCTGTTATCAATTGATGTTTTTAAAATTATATAGCAAGTTAATATAAATCTTTATAATTCATTTATAATAATAATAATAATTTTTTTGTAAATGGCTTCTAGTTTCAAGGAACAACAATAATCATTTTTATGACTGCTAGTTAGCTTTGTCTTTAATAAGTGTTAAAATAAAATAAAATAAAATAAAATTTAATATTAATAATAAATTTAATATTACGTAATAAATTTAATATTACCGTAATAAAATTAAATCTTTTTGATATTTACTCTTATATTTTAAGCATTTCATTTTATGATTCACTCAAAGATTACAATGCAAAAAAATACAATGTCATCACATGCATCTTCACTTTCAGCTACATATTTTATCCTTATAAAAAAGAAATGCTTTACCTGAAATTGTAAAGCAGAAACGTAGTCTTCGCCATTTTCTGTAAAAACTTTAAGAGTATAGGAATCTAACAAGCAAATACATTCTATAGATTTCTCAATTGAATCGTTAGATTCAGATTCTTTACTTTTGATCAAATGATCTGGAGTACTAGTGTGAAAGGTACACCAAAGTGCATGCTTAATATCAGTTTCACATGTATAGGTTGCTTTGAGCACTCGAGTAGTTTGATTGCCTTTACAGTGAACTGCTACTTTGCCCGAATAATATAATTCTTCCTCCTCACATATTTTATTACTGCGTACCAACCATGTCTCTTTCTAGAAATAAGACATTTACTATTAAATATCATTTTGAAAAGACTTTGCATGGAGAAAAATAAATTGCGAGAGAACGGATGTTAGAAGACAGTTATCTTCATATTTGATTTAATTTTCTATTACATCAGCAAAATAATTTTCAAATTAATATAATGTATATAATATGTATATAATGTGTATGTAATCAGAAACATATTTTAAAGTAGATAACATTGCTAATTATAAATATAAATTTTCAAACCCGTTCTCTCCTCTTTACTACATAGTTATTCATTTTGAAATCTTACAGGAGATTTTTCTGATATATTTACTTCGCTAAATCTTTTTAATAGAACATTTTCTCCACCAACCGTTCGAGTATTAGACTGCTGACTGATCAGGGATCCAGGATGTTTTAAGATTATCTCCCGACCACCTGGCTTGTATTCCTTAAGGAAATATTAAGCTTTTATATTATCAATCATTTCATATAATCTTTCATAGCAGTTTTCATAACAGATAATCATTGAGTCTCTTTTCATTTTACATTAAATAGCGTAACTGTTATTCATGTCGTAAATCAGATATAAGAATAGTTATTCATTCAATATTATATTCTAAAAGGTTAACTGTATACAGACAAATCGCTAACAAGTCAAGCAAAGAGCAAAATAAAGATAAAATATTACTTGAATTGAAAAAGATATAAATCAGAGACATGATTCGAACACATTTTTTATCTACACTGACAATGAAATATCAGATCTGAAATGAGAGACAATAATCATATGCCTCTGTATTATACCACGATATTTCCTTGAAATAAAATGCTTTGTTTGTATCCATTATTAGCTACAGGTTTCCGATTGTCTTAGTATTAGTATAGGAAAAATAAATAAATGTGTAACATCAATCTACTTTACCACCGGTTCTGAGGCGGCGATCATCCTCTCCCTGGTCTCATCCAGATTTGCTAGCTGTGTTTACAGATATCGCGAGGGAACAATACCCACTAAACTTTGGTCTCTTCCTATACAACGTTGCGTGCAAATAGAATGAAACGTGACGAAAATACTTGAAAAACACTGAAAAAATCATGCATAAACGTGAACCACACCATCTTTAAACAATACCGCTTCGGGTATCCGTGACAGTATGTATATGTACATATTTCTGCGAGGTTGCGTTCGGAAAACACAACAGTTCGATTAGCATCTGAAAAGATAATTCACCGAACGCAACTAATGAATGTTGCGCGTATCAAAAATTTTCTTTCTTGAAAACTAAGACACAATCTTTAATTAATGTCTAAATATTTTTATATTTATTAAATATTTAAATTATCCACAATTTATAATTTATATTATTCCATTTTTTCTTCCTTTTTAAAAATTAATTCTAATTAAAATAAAAATCTATTCAAGTTTTTTCGATTTATTGTACGTTCTAAATAATGATTATCGATTCGTAAATTTCGATAGATTTAAGCATTAATTTTTTTATTGTTAATTTATAACCTTAAATTGTTTTGAATAATCAAGTATCTAAAATATCTCTTCGAAATTGGATAGAATTTTAAATCTTAAATAAATCTTTTATCTTTTGAATTTTAAATAAAAATAATAAAAATCAATTAAAATTAACATAATCAATATTTATATCTGAGAAGTTTCTCTCTGTTCATATATAAAAAAATTGCGGATTTTGAATTGGAAATCAGAATTCAATCAGTCAAGATGAAGAAGATTTAATGTCAACATTATTCGATTGGTCGAAATTTATTTTCCAACTTGCAATCACTTGCAATCTTGACACATACATCTGATACGAGCTTGACAAAAAAATTTTTTGTTCTTGTACTTTCTGAACAGGTGCACACGGTGTAATAAGTTGAAATGAAACAGACTATATTTAGTTCACTTCAATTTATTGCGCCGTACATCAGAGAGGAATAAAAAACGGTTAAAATTAATCCAAATACGGTAAACGCTGAGGTTAGGTTATTTTCTTCTTAACAATTAAGAAAAGGATAACATGAACTTCAGCGTTCACCGTATTCTGGATTTACATTATTGCAAAAACTCCCTAATAGCGAGTGCAAGTGCGGAGTGCAAGTGCGGAACTGTGAGGTCGCTGCACGCTTTTTCTTAATTTACACTTTGCAGAGAGCTCGTTCTGCTCGTTACACTTTTTCCCCGTTTGTCAAGGCTTGCTCGACATCGGAGGAAGTACAGAAAGGGTGTTATGTGACGTTTTCCTTGTCACCCACGAACGCGTGTGTTTGCGATACAATAATTCACAATAAATGGCTGGTTCACTAGGCACGATCGATTGGGAAGGTAAGACTGTGTCTGAGGACATAACGAGACTTGTGAATACCGTTAAACGTTTAAGGAAAAGGAATAATACTTTGATATTTGTATTCTTTGTTTACATTGTTAGAGTTGGTCAGAGGAGTGTTCCAAAAATGCAGGACTATGTTCTGTACGTCCTAGATAATGACGTAATCTCCTCTATGCCATTCGTGTTTCCACGTTGCATTATTTGTGATCCACAACAATCGTGACGTGACATTAGGCTTATTTTTTTTCTATATAAGAATTGAACTTCTTACATTTTTCTTTTTCTTTTTTTCATATGGACCGTGTTCCAAAATTTACTGCCAATGTTGGCAGAAAATTTGTAATGCATGTAACGTAAATTATATAATTTTCAATACTGGCAGTAAATTTAATTGAAACATCTTGAAGAAGAAAAGACAAAAGATGAATTATTCCAAAAGTTCAATCTTGGAGTATAAAAAAAGAATTGATTTATAATAGTGTTCTAAAAAGAGCATGTTTCTTGCTCTTAACGATTTTTCTTTTTATGCTTCGTATTTAGAAATTGCTTAGGTCTGATTGCACCAATGTTGCTTTGATTTTAAGTGAGGTTTAAAACTCTTCTATCTCTCCTATTCTCTTGACTTTAAAAAGAGAAAGTGAGTTTTAAGCCACGCTTAAAGTCAAAGTAAGAAATCATGCCTTAATTATATGAGTCACTGTTGCAGATCTGAGGAAGCAGGCGAGGCATCTAGAAAATGAGATCGATGCAAAGCTAGTGGCGTTCAGCAAGCTGGGCATAAATACAGGTACGAGACATGCCACCACAGAGGAGGTTCCTCTCTTGGACGAGGAACAAGTATTCGAAAACATGGCATCAGAGATTGAGACATTGCTCACCAAGGTATTCTTCTTCTTTCTTCTCTTATATGTTTGCAAGCAAATGGATATATTGATCAAATACAATTGACGTAGTTGTTCTCCATAAACGAGAGGATGAGCGAGTTACAGCCAAACGGAGCAGCTATGTTACACACGATGCAACGCCACAAGGAAATACTGAAAGACTACAAGCTGGAGTTCAACAAGATTAGAAATAATTTTACGGCTAGGAAAGACCGCGAGGATCTTTTAGGCAGTGTTCGTAAGGAAATAGAGTACGTATAATTGTCCATTGTTTATTTTATAT
This sequence comes from Atta cephalotes, assembly GCF_000143395.1. NCBI lineage: Eukaryota > Metazoa > Arthropoda > Insecta > Hymenoptera > Formicidae > Atta > Atta cephalotes. Next base: position 15,273,634 of record NW_012130065.1, read on the forward strand.
ATTGCATATCTCAAATTTTATTTCGAAAGAAATTAATCTTATGTTCGTTTTGTATAGCAATTACAAAAGTGCGACTGGATTAAATCGGCGCGAAATGTATCTCAAAGAAAATCAACATATTCATAAGTGAGTCAGTCAGCTTGATCTTATTAATAATGCTGTGATAAAGTTAAAAGATATGTTTTATTAATTTTTTTGAACATATGGAGTTTGGGTCATGGAAAGGTGTTAAAACTAAACAGCTGTTTCGAACATATTTATTTACATATGTGTATTTTGTTAAATTTTATCCTTTAAAAATTACAGACTTTCCATTTTTAACACATTTTTGTTGTTACGTTACTGAATACATTGACAGCTGATTAGTTTCAATATTTTTCCATGCAAGACCTGTATTTATATTAAAAAGTTCTTAAGATATATTTATACTTACATAATATTATCATGTATCTTTTTAGTTCCGACCGATTGATCAATGATCAAATAAGCATAGCAATGGAAACACGAGATCACCTCATGACTCAAAGACAAGCGTTCAAACGTATACGAACTCGATTCAACGATATCTCGAATCGATTTCCAGCGGTGAATAGTCTAATGCAGAGGATAAATCTACGTAAAAGAAGAGATTCCGTTATACTCGGCCTCGTTATTGGAGTTTGTACGTTTTTAATGCTTCTGTATGCCTTTCATTAGACGATACAAAGATACTTCCATCTCCAAATAACGATTATTTCACCATGGAAATTTTTGCAATACGCTTCACAGTAAAGATATACATACATTTAAAAGGTACTATGGAGATCTAATAAATATAATATAAAATAATATGTAGGAAATTTAGTATGATAGAATATGCGAGATTGTATGTGCGCGTGAATGATTGAGCAAGTGTTCCTTCCACTTGCGTTTAAAGTGCACGAAAAAAAGTTTATCTGTATAGTTTTTTTTATACTGAAGTACAAGACGTGGGAATATATAATGTGAATAATGAATATATAAGTGAAACTTTCATCCACGTTCAACACGTTAACTTAATAAATGTTAAAATATGATAGTCTTTGTTTGTAATAGTGCTAATTGTAAGGATTTATTGATTTCCCGAATTCTGGAAACAGAATAAGATGACATCATGATTTATTTATGTACGTATTTCCTTTTTGTGGCGGTTAATTTTTTTTCTATAAGATGGGCAAGGGATTTGCACATTTTGCGGTAAAATCATTATATTTCGTACCTGTATAAACCAATAGTTTTGCATTCTGCGTCATTAACACACTTGGTGATAACAATAAAAAGGAAAGGATATATGCTAATTTAGCAGTTTTTCGTTATAAAAAAAAAGTAGCGTTGATCAATCACTTCGAAAACGCAGAATAAGGGATCTTTAAAAAAAGCTTTCGGAGCGAAAATGGTGAGTATCGTCGTCGTTTTAGGTAAGAATTGATTTTACATACACAGACATTTATATGCATATATACACGCAGTGCATTCTTGAGTCATCCGCAAAAACACAACACGGAAAAAAGTTTTCACTAGAAAGCATGATGCCTGTTTCCACGTATACTAGATACTACATTTATAAGTCTCCTCTAGAAAATAGGAACTCAAGCGAGATATAATTGTAAAAAAAAATACCAAACACAAAACGCGTTCCATATACACTAAAGTTTCGCCTCTCTTTTACAGCCTCGATATATATTTACATATATAACTTCATCAGAACTTCCTATAAATTACTTTATGACTTTCCATATAAAATCCTGCTCCTGAATTTTTAATTGCTATCGTGGATTATAAAACCGAGCTCTGAATTGAACACGGTTAATACCTTCGAATCGCATCTACTGCTTCTTATTATTTAAAATAATGCAGTAATAATATATCATGCCTTACAAATAATCAATAGCTAAAGGAATTAAATCTACGATAAGTCTCGCTCTAACAATAAATATCGCACTTCCCTTTGTTCTTTCTCCATTCGTTACAAAAAGGGATTATTGATAGTTGTATAGATATTTTACAATCGGATGTTATTCTCCCCTCTGTCAATCTCTCCTTTATAAATGTAATATATAGTCGCTACCTGTGGAAAACCACGCGGTTGTTTTCACTATGTAACTACCGCAAGACGATTTACGATGGAGATAACTGTGGAAACAGGTGGATGGCGGATCTCTTTTTTTCTCTCATACATAAATGCATCATTCGCACGTTCTTAAGAGTTAAATCACTAAAATGAGGGATTCTAATCACGGATTGATTCTATTCAACTGTTCGGATAGTACTCTACGCTCTAAATCTGTATCTTTGAAGTTTTATTATACCATTAGAGATGATAAATCACGAGGCCCATATCATCGTCATTCGTTCTTCGAATCTCATTCAGACGTACAAATAGACACAAACAATCTACATCCAATATACATGCAGGCCGCACTGGTTGCTAGTTTATGTATCTGAATATAAATATATCGGCTGTATGTACTATTTTTTTCAATCTAATTCTTTTTTCTTTTTTTATGTTTTAAGGCTAATTAGTATAGGTGGAGATCGTTGAGAGACGAGGCGTTGTGTTTTAAATAATTCCGATAAATATCTCATTGAGGTATATAGGAAGCCACCAGACATCTCTACGATTCTGTTTCAATTTTATAAAATCACATAAGAAAATATAGTAAACAAAGAAAAATGTATGACTCAATTGTCTGAGAGAAATAAAAAAATTTCAATTTTATGTAAAATTATATAATGGGAATATATTACGAATATACTTTCTTATTTTAGTGTCAAAAATAATACTTGCCTGTATCAAGAATGTGACTTTTCTTACAGTATATTCAATGATATGTAGAATAGGGATGTGCGATCTCGATTCGATCTTCTAAAAGATCGATTTTTTAATCGATTCGTCAGATTCCATTTTAAGGTAGATCGATTCATTTAATGAGAGATCTTCGAAGCGTAAGGCTGAATTTGGAAATTATATATTCTGATATATCATTTCATTCCTGTTATTCATCGAATGTTAAACAAGAATAAAATGATACTACTAATACCGTCAGATTTGATTTTGACAAGTATAGACATTAAAAAAATCGTATATTTTTACATAATAATTATTATTGTATAATATTTTTATTGCACTATTCAACAATACGTTTTATAATATATACAATAAAAAAGATTTAATATTTTCATTTAGATCTCTATCAATTTATTGAAAATTAATTTTATATATGTCGTGTTCTAAAGAATCCAAAGTTGTAATATTACTGTGCCTATACTGTTTACATTTACACGTTAACATTAATCGGGTTTAACAATATCTGCAGTTACAACTAGTAATTATTACTGACAAATGTATAAAATAAATGTATAAATAAATGCTATTTAAATTGCTATTTAAATGTATTAAAAATGCTAATTAAATTCTAATTTATAACACCAATTGACAGTTGTTAAAATCGAATTTAACACATTTACTTACAATATTTCACCAATTTTGTCAGTTGATTTATATCAGAAGTACAAATGTTAGTTTAAATCTAGATTTTTAAATTAAAATTATTTAAATTAAAATTATTTTATTTGTAGGCAAATCATGTTCAATTGTTGTTGAATTTATACGATCTCAATGAGAAATAACAATGGAATCAATATCGATTTGACGCTGAAATCATCAAATTGACGTCGATTTGATATCTATTCCATCATATCTCACTGGGATGTTATTAAAAAAATTTTAATTGAATCTTCAATAGATCGATTCATTCAGATGCGATTTTTTTAGTAAATCGATTTCAATCCGATTCAAGATTGATTCAGAGATCGATTCAATTAATGGAGATCGCACATCTCTAATGTAGAACAAAATAAGACACATAATTAAATCAGACACAATAGAAATCCATTTTTTAACTGATTCGTATTGTCATAATAAAAAAAGAAAAAAAAAGAAAATAAACGTATAACTTGGCACTTGTATACTATTATAATAAGGAAATTCATGGGAGTATCTTCGTCTGATTTTGACGAGTTTTGAATATGTTGTTCTCTAGATAAAAAAATAAGAGATTTTTTTTTTCTATAAAAGTCTAATTGCACTTTTAGAAAGTACAACATTCCTTTGAAGAAAATCTATTTCTCAAAGTGTCAAAAGTATAAGAGATGTTTCTAAATTATTTTTTATAAATAAAATTTATTCGAACAAATTTTTAAAATTATTATAAAGTATTATAAAGTATTATAAAGTAGTTTTTCAAACTATTCAATTTTTATTACAGTATCAACTGTATAGATAAATATTCGCTTCCAAAGAATCGCTTTTCTTCAAAAAAGTGTTGCATTTTAAAAGTGCTATTGTAAAAAAAAATACGTGATTGTTTGTTTTTGTCTAGAAAATATTCATTATTCAATAATCATCAAAATCGAAGGACATTTGCATGAATTTACTTTTAAGTCTCTTAATGGTAAAATCGGAAAAACACATTTGCAATAGCCATGTGATTACCTCGTCTCTTCAAATCTGGATAATATTAATGATAGTTTTGTAACGATAGAACACTAGTACTAATATAGCAGTAGCAGTAATTTATAGTAATAATGGTAGCCTATAGTAATAACGGTAGCAATAGCTTGTGTATGTGTGTAACACATCTAATTTATGTTTGATTTAACGATCAAACAAAAACCAAAACTGTCGCGTACTTTTATACTTTCCGAAGAGAACCGATTGCTCCGATCGTCTTGCTATTCTCGATTAATCCGCATTCCATCAATAATTCACGTTTAATTAAATTTACTGACACTATTACGACGATAACAATCGATGCTCTTCGGACGTTAGTGTTAATGGCTAGCTTAAAACAATAAGTTAATGGCTAGCTTAAAACAATAAGTTCCTAAATTATATAAACTATTAATCATCATACTTCACATGTCTTACAGGAAAATACGTGCTCTGTCACTCCTCTAAATGGTTGTGCTCTCTTGCAGAATAGAGTTTGTATTCATTCTACTATGCCACACGTTTGCTAGAACTTCATGGATGAAAATATGATTAACGGCGACGATAAAAAATAAACTTCTCCTCTTCTAATTATCTCTCTTCCTCTTCTAATTATAATCAGTGTGGCAGAGGTGTGTGTGTGTGTGTGTGTGTGTGTGTGTGTGTGTGTTGTGTGTGTGTGTGTATGTATAGTATATATATATATATATATATATATATATATATATATACACACATATATATATATAGATGATATATATAGATGATAAAAGAAAGAATTCAACTATTTATTTAAAAATCTACGTGGCAAGTGCTAGAATTCTAGAATGCTAGAATTTTTCGCGAATGATTACATAGACATGACAAAGAAATAAGCAGCAAATTGTAATTTTAGCCTTGTCGATAATTAATCGGAAGCGTTTATTTATGTTCATCACGCTTAGTAGATTCAATTCGGAATCTACTTAGTGCGCCACATCTTAACGGTACCAGGCAAGTAATGTATGCAAATACGCACAATCACGACTGAATTCGCATTTGGACGAAAGATTTAAGAAGAGTCTTTCTACAGTCGCAGTATACTACGTCACATCGAGAGTCTTGCTTGGTCCTATTTATATCTATGACAATAAAATAATTTTATTAACTTGCGGAGATTATCTCGGAGAGGATAACCTTACCCTTGATGAGAGACTCGGCGTTCAAAATGTCTGTTCCTCTGTCTTCTCTGCGTCAGAGGAGAGCGCTTGTCGTAATGACTCCATGCAAGACTTTGGGATCAGCGTCCCGACAATCTTCAATCCTTCATCTGTCACAACAAAAGAAAATTGTTAGATAGTTTCGGATCTTATTGGAACATTAATCGAAACATGAATAGTCATTCTCAAACTCAATTTACCCGTACGTAGCCGTATAACTTGCATCTTAGAGTTATGTCCGGATCGCGTAGCGAGCACATTCTCAACACGACTCCAAACACTCAGAACTGAACCAGCTAATACATTATAGGAACGTCTTCTCAGCCCCACTTCGCAATCTATGCCAAGAGTGGTATTTTTACAATTGCCACTCCAATACGCATGCGAACACGTATTCACAGAAGCCTCGTACTGTTGTGTCCAGTGTGGCTCCGCCTCATCTGCGCTTACCTTCTTGTACTTCTTCTCTAATTCGCCTAGAGTTTCTTGTCGTAGCTGCAGACCCGTGTTGGGCCTGACAATATGCAATCATTAATTTTCAATGTCAAAGATTACTATTTTTAGATTATATTTGCGATAAATTGTGGATATACAATGATATTTTAAATGACTGTACCTATACACCATATAAAGCTGATCCTTCTTGCTTTCGGACTTTTTCTTGCCACTGTCCACCACGACCGCGAGAATGGCCGTCTGTTTGCCATTGCGGATCTGATGACTCAGATAGAAACCCTCCTTAGCTCCAGTCAGCTCCGAGAACTTGTCTGTGACCTCGGACCAACTCATACCGCGCTCGACATGGACTACATGTAGTTCCGTTGGTGCTTTACCGGTCGCGTGCTTCCGCAGAAACCGATAAAGACGCACCCTGCGAACGTTCTCGCCTGATGTACCAAGATCAAGAATACCCATATCAAAACGACCGGTCTTCTTGGCCTGAGTTATAATGGCGTTGAGCGTGTCGGTGAAGTATTTGAACAGACGATTTTGCAGATCGACTGGCATCCCAAGTATACGATTCAGGAACTTTGACATGTTGTTGTAATCCTTATCGAGTGTGAGCACACCGGGCGTACTCTCGCTATTGCAAATCAAACCGACGCCTACAAGCGCGTCCGCCACATCTTTAAAGAAATCACCTTGATAATCCTGAGGTGGTGGTACTAACGGCGGTTCGTATCTGAAATTATCAAGTCGAATTAAGTGCTTATATTCCATATGGAATATTTTTTAAATGTATTTTTAAATTGACACAAACCCCATTATAGTTTTCATCGTCGCTTCTAGAGCCGAACGACCGTACTTGTTGTCAATATTGAATTGCGAGAGATCTCGGGTTTCAGTCGCGCGACGATCACCGTGCGTTAACGCACCCAGACTTTCCAGACGTTTCGCGACGATCGAAGCGAATCGCCTCTCTCCGGCCAAATCCGATATAAGAAATATATACTCCGGCGCGTTGACCTGATTCGATCGATGCGTTCGTCCAAATTGCTGTATCGCTCTGTCCGCACTCCACGGTAACTCGAGCGTGATATGCACACGTCGCATTTGATTTCTAGCTCGCCTGTCGCTTTGTAATGATATACCACTACTAGCTGCTTCGGAGATTATCGCTACAGTCTTCTCTCCATCCATAAACCTGATACATACAAAGATATTCGATAGAATGTCGATATTCAACTTGAAGAATTGATATAAATTATGATTATTATAGAAAACAGTATATAATTCTAATCTGTGAATAAAATAATTATATAACAAACTGCTTTTACTGTTACCTCTGTTTCTCCGTCAAATTAAGAGTTTCTAAAGGAACATCCACCTCTGATCTAGACTCGTATTCTATTCCACCATCTTCCCTTTGCACGACGCGACCTTTTCTACCAGTCATTTCCGCGACATTTTCTGGTCCGCCGAGCTCATCTATCAATTGATCTAGCGTATTTGGCGGCAATCGGTCGCCAAGAATTTCTATTTGTGATAATAACTCCTCTTTCATGCTGCAAGCTCTTTCAATAGCATCTCTAGGCGGTGCTTGATTTTGAGGCACACTTCCGCCCGTAGCACTCATTGACCCACTCATCGCCGTGTCGCCATTACGTTTACTTTTATTACTGGACTGTTTATGCACTAACATTGATTGGATTTTGTCCTGCGTGCTCAAACGTTTCTTCGCGGGTTTCTTCTGCTTCTTGCCCTTTTTCTTTCGCCTGTCCCAGGGATCTAGAGAAGCAAAAACGTAAAAAAAAGTTCTGGAAATTTTTCAATTACAATAAGTTTGTTCATGTCGTACGTTACAGCATGCTCAAATATCCTCTTACTCACTTCAGCATTCATTGGAATAAATAGGAGCATATTAAAGCATGCAATGCGAACAAACCTAAGAAATATGTTCGTGTTGCTTGCACTTTTTGTACAAAGAATCTTCGTTTTTTCTTTCCGAATATTTATTATCTTATTTTAAGTGCAAATATTTTTAGGAATTTCAAGCAACTCAAACAAATCTAATGTAACAATTTCAATTGAAAAATAGAGATCAAGTTACAAAATTGACATTTACCAACGTCAGAATCGCTATCACTGAAGAACGGATTGAAATCAGAACTGACGTTGCTCTCTTCGTCCGTATGGTGATCGTCCTCACTTTCGGTGCCACTTAATTTGTATTCGGAGCCGGAACTGTGAGCGCCGTTTTTTTCTTCGTCTGATATTTCCTCTTCCGATGACCAAGAGCGCACTTTTTTCGTCGCACGCTGTGCTGCTTGACGGATCGGCTTCCTCTTGCTGCCTCCAGCAGAACCGCCAGCGTCGAGATCATCATCCTCTAATTTGAATTTTGGTGGTTCTAAACCAAGAAGACGTTGGATGCGACTACGATCCGGCGCTGGAAAATGTTTTTCAACTAACGTTTGCAGAACTCCCCTGTAAATTATTAAGTACATTAGCAATATATAAATTAATACATAAATTAACATGTAAGAGATTCTCCCTCAATTGTCTAAAACGCCACTGACTTTGCAGTAGAAACGAAGTCGCTGAGCTCGCCGTCGTCACGTTCCAACTGTTCCAAAGTACGTGCCTCACCAGTAGATTGTAAACCGATCACCACGCATTTGCCACACTTGACTGCCTCGCGAGCTACTGACACCGCATGCTTCACCTTCGCAGCGATACAAAGATACTTGAAGAAGCGTTGATGTGCCGACCAAAATTGGCCCCACATTGTTTTCTTCATACGATTCTCCGCATCTATTAACTCTGCTGCTTCCTGGAACCTCTGCATTGCTTCCACCCACTAGATCGAAATAGATTGCGTGAGATTATATGACACAAACGAGTGAAATATTAATGAAGCATTTATATTTTTGCACAATAACTTACCAATCGCACTGAATGATCATAAATTTTTGTAAAATCCTTGGAAAGAGGTACTTCCTCGATTTTGAAGGCAACACCGTGAAAACTCAATTGCCGAGCGATATACATGCCACGCAGCTTCATGTCCATCGCTACGATTTCCATTGCGCCGACACCGCGCTTCTCCACGGCAGTAATAAAACCAGTGAACTCTGGGAAAGGCGTGCCCTCACCCCACATACCTAGTCGTACCATGTAGGCCATGTTGCGAGGTTCAGAAGCACCGGTTGCACTGGCATATACAACTCTAGCCTTCGGAAGCTTATTCTGCAGTTCCAAGACTGTCAATCCTGCACAATTTTTATATCATCAAATAAAATAACTCAGTTATTCATGTAGTCACTCTTAAAAAAAATTTTTACGCATGAAATATCTATTCTAACCTGTCTTAGTAGGTTTTGAACTTCCTGTAGGACACAGATTTTTCGCGCGGTGACACTCATCGAAAATTATCAGACCATCGAAATCTTCGCCACACCATTGCAATAGTTGTTTCAATCGGCTTTTATATTTCCCGCCGCTCTGTGTCGATTCACCAATTAATGCAGAATATGTACTAAAAATCACACCTTTCTTCACATTACCATTCACAGCTGACGAGATTTTCGCGTATTTGAATTTATTCAAAGCATGTACCTGTAAGTCGATTTATTTATTGCAGTTTTTCATCAATTTATCTTTAATAAGTATTTCAAATAGTTAAAACATGTAATTCATTGCGAAATTAAAGTTTTGATATTCTGATAATATATTCGACACAAATAAATTACGTACTTCTATTTTCGATGCACCTATGTCATTCAAATCGCGCTCGGCGTCATATTTGAGATCATTTGACACCGATACCCAAATGGCACGTTTTCGACCTTTCAAGTAATTCTCGAATATAATACCGGCTATAGTCCTGCCCTTGCCAACACCCGCACCATCGCCGATCAAAAATCCGGCGCGTGTACCATCGGGTAAGAGATGCTCGTGCTGTTGAGAAGCATACGTGATGGATTCAAGTTGAAGGGCAGAAAGTGCACCGGATCGTATCGTCTCCTCCGGTATGGAGATTTTGTACCAAACATCCGTTGGTTCGACGCTCGATAAAGATGCTGTTTCGACAACTGGATCCGGATGCTTTCGTCCGAGTTTGACTGTTGATTATCGCAAACTTTAATTAAAGCAAATAACGCATAAATAAATTAAAAGAAATATTGACCGTACGTTTTGTTGGCATATAATCAGCATAAGTCTCAGCAACACCCATATCTTCATCGTCTACCTCTTCCTCTTCTGGAATATTTGGCTGCATCAATTTTGTTGGATCACCTGAATTCATCCACATTTGTGAGACTGTCTTTCCTATGATAAAATTACGAATAGTACAAATTTGCCTTTTAATTTGTTTTTTATTAAAATTTGTAAATACCTGACAATCCTGCCCAGTTGGTAATCCCACTTTGATTAAGTAACTGAACAAAAGGATTTACTCCCATGTTCATACCAGGCATACCCATAAAGCTACCCATCAAAGCATTCATGTCCATGCCTAAAAAAATAATTAAGATTATTTATATATATATATATATATATATATATATATATATATACTACACTACACACATATATAT
>NW_012130065.1:15290292-15296183 GCF_000143395.1 Atta cephalotes
TGAGCAAGCTGCATTCCGAAATTCATCGAACAAAAGATGTTACAACTTTTTTGTGACCGGTTGTACATATTAGCAAATCGATGTTGATTCGACGTCAAAATTATCTAATGCCTAATTCAGATTAGATGCAGCAATTAAGCAACAGAGCAGCAACCAATCAGCGATATTTATAATGGCGTAAAAAATATCGCTTTGATGATTGCTGCTCTGTTGTTTGTGTTTGCATCCAGTTTGAATTAAGCACAATTCGATATCAATTCGACATCGAATCGATTCTATTGTCATTTCTCACTGTAATACCTAAACGAGAATGGATTGAATGAATTCATATTTTCAGAAATATTGATTCACGAATGTTAAATTGAATGCTTTTCAATCCTGAATGCATTTTTATTCATTTATAGAAATTGCATAGAGCATATCTCTATGTCTTTCAATCTAAAAATAATATTAGCTTTTTCTATACAAAAACATACAATTGTGAATACTGTTCAATTCAAAATTTTGAATAGGAAATGCAGTTTTTCAATCCAATTGAATCCAACTAAATCCAAAAAAAAGTATTTGCTATATTTAAAATACGCATTCGGATAGAAAAAAATTTCAATCTATTTTAATCCATTTTCGTTTGCTGGATAATATTTTTCGCAGTAATCGGTAATCGGTATATGTATGAAAACAACATCTTTTTCAGGTGAAGTAATATAAATATAATAAGATTATTTTTCGAGCTACGTTCCTCTTAACGTTCACAACATTCGTAGAATCATTTTATCGTTTATCGTTTATCAAACAAGAACAAACGATGCTTGCGAGCGTAAATAAAATGCAGCTTATCAAAACGCTTTAATGTCAGAAATTTAAAATTCGCGTTGTATTTGGGTTGTGATCAAAGTCTCGCTACAAATGCTTTGAAGCATTTGATGGATCAATTAGAAGAAAGAATTTTACAAACTGACCAATTAAAAAACGCTTTATAACATGCTTTGCAACATCGTGTTGACTGTACCATTGATATTCGCTCCAATAAGAAGCACTGTTTTTTAGGGATATTTTTATCTCTAGTGATCTCTAGTCGAGATTCCCAGAAAGTGTGCTCTCCTATTGGACGTCGTTAACCGCCGTGACGCGGCCACTGTGTGTAACGTATTAGGCGCAACATGGCGGCATGTCGCTCAGTCAGTGCTGTTTGCAATATCGCTCGTCGTATTCACGCCTGTAGAAGATTGTGAACCACGTTCTCGGTTGTTTACTTTCGTACACGGCGGCTCGCATCGCTCGTGAAACGACGCGACGTCGACGAGACGAGGGGACGTCTCGAAACGCGTCGCGTCGCGTCGCATCGTCTCATCGCCCCCCTCATTGCGAGTACTGATCATCATAGTCGGTTACATTTCAGTTACTTCGTTGCTCGTTTTGTGGCTCGTTATGCCTAGGACGACTCGCGCATTGTCCCACCGCGTGGGAAATCGTGTCGTCGACACTGTAAAAGGTAAGGACACTTTATCCGACGATCCTCTCACTCAAGCATTCTGCACCGGCCGCGCGGTAGGGGTTATGTTTTCCGTGGGTCTCTCTTCCTCCCTTGCTCCATCTTGAACGCTGTCGCAGAGACGCGTTCCAGCTACCCTTTCTCCTCCACCGCTTGGCCGCTCTCTCGTGACCCTCCCGTCCGCCCGCGACCGTCCCGCTCCCGTCTCGGCGCGCGACGTTTATCGTCGATTTTGATGCGTTGAATCCTGCAATTTGTTAATATCGTGATACGATGATCGAAATTCTCTCGCGATGCTGACGTACAAACGATAACGACTCTCCTCGTCATTCTCGCGACACGCGGAATTCCACTTACTGGGCTAGAGCATTGGGTTTAGAAACTATAAACTAACATGGAGTACGATAATTAGGATGTCAGTCTCTGTACGACGATTTCGCGTGGAGCAGTGAGATTCAACCGTGATTTTCTTACAGATTCTTCTACATGTTCTTTTCGTTTTCTTGATGTCTCGCGAATTTTGAATTGTAGCTTTATAGCCACTCTATAAGTTTCAGATCGATTTCACTCGTTGAATCGTTCTTTCTTTTTTTTTCTTTTTCATCTTCTAATGTTCCAAACAACCTTAAACAATCATTTCTTTAAAATTGTAAATTTTATTTAAAATTTTGTCAATATTATTATTTATGTTAACACAATAAGTAAAATTTATTTCTTATAATTTTTGTTCAATATTTTTTATGTGTACATATAATTGATTATAAAATATTTAATATTATATTTTATCAAACTCAGAAATTTAAATGTTATTAATTAACACAGGAAAACGGAAAAATGGCACAGAAAAAAATACAAAGATTTTAACAAGTAATGATACAAGTTTATTAGTGAAAAATGAAAATAAGCTGAATACTACCAAACAAATAACAAATAAATTTGATACAGTCAAGAAACAATCCATATTAGAAACATGCAAATCTTCTAAACATAAAGCTCATAATCAAGTAAGTATATTGAGTTAAAATTTATAATATGTTATAAACATATTTGTTTTTTTATTAATTTCTGTGAATAAATAAATAAATTTCAAAATATATTTCTAATCATATGTATTGCAATGTTTTTCATATTATTTCATTTACAGGATTCTAATAATGAAGTTATAACAGGCAAAAATCTGCTTACCCATTATCTTTTTGATAATGCAAAAACTGTTTCACCTTGTATTCAAGTGAAGGAAGAGATTACTTATGTAGAACAATTCAAAACTGATGGTATATAATCGCAATTTTATTTATATTAATTTTTTCTTTTTAATTCAATTTATGATATATAAAAATATTGATTTTTTAGAGACACCAGTGGCTGTTCCAGTTCGTACGCCTTCTACGCCACATAGAATAAAAATGCCAACAGAGGATTTAGATGAAGGAGCTACAATTACTACCAATATAAAACCTGTGATTACATTACTTAGTCCACTACAAGTTATGAAAAAACCAGTTCAACGTGGACGTAAAAAAGGAACCTGCTGTCAGTCCGTCAATCATCGTTTGTCAAAGCCAGTGAATGGTGAAACAAATCATTCGATTACCGACTACTTTCCAGTACGTCGTAGTGTAAGAAAGAGCAAGAAGATTGTATTAGAAGAGAAACAACGTGATTTAGAAAATAAGGTTCTTTGTCAAGTGGAAAATGGTTTAGAAGTAAATATAACCTGATAGGAACATTGGTACTTTTCAAATAATATACTGAAACAAATTATGACAATCTATTTCTTATTACAGATAAAAAACTTTCCGGGTAAAGGTCGCGGTGTCGTAACGACACGAGAATTTGCCAAAGGCGAATTTGTAGTGGAATATATCGGCGAGCTGATCAATCAGGGGGAAGCAAAGGAGCGTGAGGAATTGTACGCACAAGATCAAAATACCGGATGCTATATGTATTATTTTCAACATCGTAATCAACAGTATTGGTAAAATAAATCTTGATCTTGATAGAATAATCATTCTCATCGTGGAATTCTATAATAATCTTGAGCGAAATAAAAAAAAAAGAGTATAATATACATGTTGATTCATATCGATTTTTTAGTGTTGATGCAACGGCGGAGACTGATAAACTTGGCAGGTTGGTGAACCATTCGAGAACCGGTAATTTAATTGCGCGAATCGTCGAGGTCAATTCAATACCGCATCTGGTACTTACGGCGAAAGAGGATATACCGATCGGTGTAGAGGTCTCGTATGATTACGGAGATCGAAGTCGCGAATCGATTCGTCATCATCCATGGCTGGCGTTATAGCACTTCCAATTCATTATTTATATAATATCGTGTTACATTGTACAAAAATTCATTTCATTTGTGTTCCTCCTATGAAGGAACTATATAGCATATATGTTGAATTTTCTATGTGGTACAAATTTTTTTCATAGCGATCCGCGGTGTATTCAATAGACATCAATTAGACGAATTTGCGAGTTTCTACTAGTATATTTGTAAATTCCAAATTCTTTTCAATTACTAAAAGAGAATTGTATATTAAATTGTTAATCATGATAATTGTTTGTTTGTATTGGAAGAATGAAATATGATTTTTATATTATAACAATTAGCTTTCTTAATGATAAGAAGGTTAAATTTAACTTATTTAAAAAAATGATTTCTAAAAGAAAAGAAGTACATTTGATGTTAAATGTTTAACATATGCAGTATTACCAATCAAATAAGAACTTTGGCATTCGATATTGAATTGTAATAATCATGACAAATCGTAATACATGCTTCATCTAGTCTCGCTTTCATCTGGTATTTATTAACAGCGATTTAGCTTGGATTTTCTGTACTAGCCCTTTCGCGATGGTAACATTAAATTGAAAACTGCTGTATAAGATTGCGAATCTGCGCAGTGTATGATTGACACTTTGGTCTAGTACCTCGTCATAGTCACTGTAATGCGTCGTCTACAATGAATAGTAACATTAAAGGCTGTAGACACATAAGTTGGTTTTCTGGTCAGAAATGATTGATCAATCAATGTCAAATCGATGCTGATTCAATCTCGCTCAATGTTAAATCGATGTTAATTTAACGTCGATCGACGTTAATTTCATATTGATCGCTCAATCATTTGTAAATAGGGATGCAATAGGGCATAGAGTAATTTTTGCAAACGAAATAGATTTCAATTGCATTTCTACTGCTATTGTTTATGGTAGACGACGCTTAATATTTCACATAAAATTCGGAAAGAAGAATTTAGTACATCCAAATACGATGCAGATGCAACGCAGAGCAATGAAAATGTATTGAATTCTAGTTTACCATACAATATTCTTAAACTTATTTTTTAATACTCAGATGACAAGGGCCTCGCGGTGATTTGCAGGTACATATCGATGATTTATTAATGATCATGATTCGATTCACATATTTAACAGCACAAAGGACAGTTTTGCAAAGTTATAGTGACCATTCATTGCAAAAGATTAGAAAGGATAAAATATCTTAAATAATATTATTAAATTAAATTAATTTTATTGATATATAATATCAATTTTATTGATATATTAATAAAAAATGTATTTGTTCATGCTTTGATATAGAATATATATCAAAATATGAACAAATACATATTTTTAAAAATTTTAAATTGTTTAATAATAAAGTTTAGTACTAGCTAAATATAACTTATATAATATTTATGTAAAATTTACATTGAAAAACAGAGATATAGGCATAGATCATATTGCAAAACTGGATATCTTTATAAAAAGTGTCCTGTATAAAAATTTTGATAGGTGGCTGTAGTCATCCTTAATATGTAGCGAGTATTCTCTTGGGCGACTATAGAAAGGCATCTTTAGAAAGGGCTAGATCAAGAGTTCTTAGTTGAAGCAATTGTGATACGTAGCTACAAAAATGTTATGATCCTCTCCCACTTTTCCAAAAAACTATATGTATGTAATCGCATAAAAGTATATATATATATATCGATGAAAGAGATTCTTTTGTTGAAGTATTTTATGCAACACGCGATAGCTTTGAGTACTTCACTGCCACATACTTAGATGTGAGAACTTGGTTTCTCGAAAAATAATTGTACATATTCTGCCTATATGACATTGTGTAAATGACATTGTGCGAACATATTCCTCGATTGCTTATATATCTTCCTTAAAATAACCGCACTTAAGAAAGAAAAAGAAAAGTAGAGATAATGTTTACGTTATCACTCAAATTTGTTTTTGTCAACTATTTATAGCACACACACACACACACACACACACACACACACACACACACACACACACACACACACACACACACACACACACACACACACACACACACACACACACACACACACACACACACACACACACACACACACAC
>NW_012130065.1:15296625-15310451 GCF_000143395.1 Atta cephalotes
GAGAGAGAGAGAGAGAAGTTTAAAGAATTATTCTAAAAATGAACACATATATAATATATACAGAGAAGAAACAATTTTTAAACATTTTTTTATGCTATAAATTTTACATTTGTTGATCATGTTTATTGTACATCTTTTATCGCACGCAAGAATTCTTGTAGTTGCGCACATTGTATACGAAAATATATTCATGATTTATTCAAAGTTACAAAATTTGTAATATCTTATATCTGTTTTCTCTCTAAGATTCATTATTTAGATATGGTAAGCAATTTGTGTTATGATTTTTATAAAATATTTATCTAAAATTATTATTATATCTTGATCAAAATATTTATATCTTGTTCCAGTCTGATATCTTTGTTCTATAAAATAACTGTAAGCAAAAGAATTTCGAACTACTTTGTTGTCAAGAAAGAATTAAAAATAATTGTCAGAAAAGAAATCTAATCGTTTACTTTTTTTACTATTACACAGCATCTGCAAATAATTATCTGCTTATAATTATTTGTATATTATACACACATTCCCTCTCGTGAAAAAATCAAAAAGATTCTGAAAGTAGATGTAAAAAAAAATATCCGTGTCTCGGCGTTTTACTAGCTTAAATCGTTAATGTTTTTTATGCAGCTATTTATCATATTTGCTTCATATTGACTTTTTACAATGACTTTTTACAAATCATATTGACTTTTGTTTTAATTATATAATTTTTTAAAATAAATAATTGACGCTTTTGCATGTGAAATTATGCAATGAGACCGAATACAAAAAAACTGAGAATATTTTTTCATATATTTTCAAATTTTTGTATAATATTATATTAATTTTGTATAATAATTATAATTATAATTATAGAATTTGATTGATTGCTATTTGTATAATTCCGGTTTTGTATCACAAACAACAGTGCAAGCATGTGATTTCCTTCTCAATCGGCGAATTCTACATTGGCATAATCAATTTTTTCACGAATACTGTATCGGAAACCAGAAATTTTTAATTTTGTTGCGCAAAAATAGCATAATTCAGGTGCGTGTTCGGTACGTTGTAGCCAAATTGTTGGTGCAATGAATTTAATTTTATGAGATTTATTTTTCCATCTGAGCAAACATCGACAATAATAATCGCACATAACTTCTGGTACGTACCACAAATTCGGTTTATACGTCACATGAAAATAAGCTTTAAATTCTGCTACAAATTTTTTATATTTCGCATATAGCTTGGAGGTGCAAATAAACCGCACACCTAGCAATAATTATTTTGATTTGAATACTTATTATTGTTTATTTTAATATTTCCTTCATTTTCAATTTTGTTTTAAATGTACAGTTTGAAATTTCATTAATTAAATCCGCGACGTTCGAACTGAACAAGAACATGGAATAAGCTGGATTGTGATTGCTACTTGTTTATGTCACTTTATTGTTTAGATCGCGAAGACAATGTCGAAGTAAATTAACACTGAAACGGTATGCTTTCCTAACATCTACTTTCAGAATCTCTTTGAATTCATGAGGGGAAATCTGTGCAGTATTATAAAAAGATATTTGATGATACTTAAAAAAAAGACATTTGATTACTTAAACGACTTGATCTGGTAAAATGCTGAGACACGGGTATTTTTACATCTCCTTTCAAAATCTCTTTGATTTTTTCATGGGAGAAAAAAAATCGATTTTTGTCATATTGTGTAATTAAAGAGATATAATTGCAATTTATAAAATTCGAAGTAGAATGATGTTATAAAATACTTGTCAGTTATCAACTTTATTTACAATTCTTTTTTGTAGAGAGAAAAATCCAAGATTTCGCGTGCCCGATCTCTGAATGATCTCTCGTAGCTATAATATACATGTAATTCATGTAGCTATATGCAAATTTTCATTGATGCCAACGTGCGCGCTGGCGAGCTTAGCGCATGCGGCAGGGGGGAGGGGGATATTTTTACGTCACGGTGCGCGGTGACGAAAGTGTCGTGGGAAGGAAAGGGACAAACTGATAGAATGACAGAGAAGGACGTCGGTTATTGATTCTGTCGATCTATGCATACACGGCCGACACAGCGGCATACATATTTTTGACATTGTGTGCCGGAAGCGATTTCGCGCATCAAATTCTGTGCGATGGCTTAAGACCGGACGGCGTTCGCCGTCTCTTTCGGTGCGCGTCAAGTAGCATCAAATCGTCGAGCCATTCGCAAACGAAGCAGCTCTCGTTCTTTTCGCGCAAGGGTTAATACTCCAACGCGAAGGAGTATCATAGGTTAAGGTCCGTTTCTTCCGCTGTTGAATGAGAAATCGCGTCCACGACCGTGCGAAAATGGACAACGTGGTGACAACGCCGATAACCGCTGAGTGCGCGGATGCAATGACCCTGAATTTCGGCCCATTCGAGACGGTGCATCGGTGGCAACGCATGCCGGAGTGCGCCGAGTTCGTCGGTGCTAGGTAGGCAGTCGGCCAGGATGCACTTGTTGTTCGAATGAGTCTCTTCGTTTACTGCTTCCTGCAGACTCCTGGATGCTTTTCAGCAAGAGATATAGATGCAGTGTAACACAGTGAATCTTCTTCTTCTTCACATGCCTTATTCACATACCATTCCTGTTGGCTATCATCATAGCTATTCTATCTACAGCTAATCTTATCCACTGCCGTCCTGAAGAGTTCTGTTGAGCTCAGTCCACTTCCTTAGATTGGCCAATCAGGATACATCTTCTACCAGGAGCTCTCTTCTCTTTTACCTTTGATGTTTTGTAGCATTTGATATTTGTTGTTCCTCATGATGGCCAAGATTTTAGTTTTCTCTCTTTAACTGTTAATAACACCTTTGGTCTTGTCCTCTCTATTTCCTACAGATTTCTTAATTGGTTATCTGGCGAATCCAAGGAATCTTTAAAATACGTCTGTATATCCACATTTCAAATGTAGTGAGAGTTTTTTCTTGCTAGCTTTGGTGGTCTATGCTTCAACTCCATATAGGAGTGTGGAGAAAATGTAACACTATATTACACACAATCTTCTTTTCGAGCTGTAAACTAAGATTCCTTGGAACACAATAACAGCTTCATCTTAATTGTGATGAAGATTGTTTTGACTTTTTGATACAGCACTTTATGCATTTCCCTTAAGAGTGATCCCACTGCTCATTCAAATTGCAGCCCAGATACATATATTTACTTATTCTCTCTATGATCTGATCATTTGCCAAGAGAACTCCCTGATGGTGTCAATATCTTGTTCAACCATTCTTGTTGCGTTTGAAATCACCTATAATAAGAGTGATTTCATGTCTGTTGTAGGATCTCTTTAATTTGCTCGTAAAATTATTCGATTTTTTCCTCTTCTTTGTCACTGATTTGAGCATAGACTTGTATTATATTAATGTTAAAAGAGTGTCCTTTCATTTTAATTTTAATTATTATTTTATCTGAACAAGCAATAACTGCTGGTTTCATGCTTTTGTTTATTATTATACCAACTTCTTGTCAATGTTGTCATTTCTCATTTCTCGTGTAGAAGATGGTTTGTTCCTCCATTTGACACTCCCCTAGCCATCTAATCTCATTAATATTACCCATTATATCTACCCATTATATCATTCTTTTCATTTCCTTGATAATATTGTGTATCTTTTTCGCCTCATACATACTCCTAATATTCCACGTGCCAATCTTCACGTCTGAATCATTACATCTTTATTGTTTGCCAATGTTAAACAAAAATGAAATGGTTACAGTGTTACACTGTGTAATGTATGATCATTTTATTTTTGTTTGTATTTAATATTGGCAAACAACAAAGATATAATAAGTCTATTTTTTACTCCTGCACTAAACTACATTAGAATATTTTTTTTTTGCTAAATATTAAACATATGTCTATTTACTTTAAATTTCAAACATATATTAGTTAAGTTGTAGAAAACAGACCTATAGATTTGTTGTGTTACACTGTTATTTCGATCTTGCTGGAAAGTATCTTCTATGTACTATTAATTCAGTTTGATAGAATATCATGATAAAGAAAGAAAGAGAAAGGATTTATATCTATATATATTATATTCAAATAAATTTTGTTCAGCATTCTAGAAATAGATTTGACAAAATAATCTAGTATCTATCAACAGTAGTATCTATCAACAGTACAACTTGATTGATTGTCTTTGTTCTGTCTTGATGCCTTTGTTCTGTCTTGCAGACGCAGTAAGCATACTATGGTAGCATACAACGATGATATTTACGTTTTTGGTGGCGACAATGGTAAGAGGATGCTGAATGATGTATTGCGCTTTGATGTGAAAGAGAAATCTTGGGGCAGAGCGTTAGCTACTGGCATACTACCTGCACCACGCTACCACCACTCTGCAGTCATCCATGGGTCATCAATGTTTGTATTCGGTGGTTATACTGGAGATATACACTCCAATTCCAATCTTAGTAATAAGAATGATTTGTTCGAGTATTGCTTTCTGACTGGTCATTGGACACCATGGAGATTTGATGGAAAGTAAGCATTATTTGTATTGCAAGAATTTTCTCATATGATATCTAATATTTTAGCATTGTTTTCTGATATTTTTATTAGACCTATCAAATTATAATGTATTTATAGGGCCCCAGTACCTAGGTCTGCTCATGGTGCCGCTGTATATGATAACAAATTATGGATATTTGCGGGCTATGATGGCAATGCTAGGTTGAATGATATGTGGACAATATCATTGTTGGTAGGAGATTTATAAATATAATTTTATAAATATTTCCAAAATATATATGTATAGTAAATGCATGATATTAATATAGACAATGTAGACCTATTTCATCAATGTAGACAATGTAGAATTTTGATTTTAATTCAACTTAATCTTTATTTTTTCTAATTCTAAAAATTAGAAAAAGATAAAGAATAAATTGAATTTAAATTAAAGTTAATATACTGGTGGAAACAGGTATTAATTTATATGTATAAGTCTTGTAACGCAGTTTTAATTTCACTCTTCGATATTTGTCCCAGCCTGGCGAAATTAAAACGTGGGAGGAGGTCGTTCAAGTCGGTGAACGTCCACCGACATGTTGCAATTTCCCCGTCACAGTAGCTCGAGAATCAATGTTCGTTTTCAGCGGACAGAGTGGAGCTAGGACAACTAATAGTCTCTTCCAGTTTCATTTTAAGGAAAAGCGGTAAATTTTGTAGTCTGCGATGTAATACATCATAATTCATAGACTTGAGTCATGTTCCATCTATTATAAATTTATTTTCTCTAGGTGGACGCGCATATCGACGGAGCACATATTGCGTGGCGCACCACCACCACCCGCAAGACGATACGGTCACACGATGGTCAGTTTTGATCGTCATCTTTATGTTTTTGGTGGTACGGCTGACTCGGCTCTGTCCAACGATCTTCATTGTTACGATCTCGATACGCAAACGTGGAATGTTATTTTACCGTCCACAGACAGTCAGGTAAGATGACTTACAAAGACGAATTCAAGCCAAAGTAAAGACGAATAATAACCGGAATGAGTATAACAAGCTTTTCTGTTTATAAATTGCTAATAGATAGAACATATTTGTTAATGCAAATTTGCACATATTTGTACTTGCAGTGCTATTCACATTCGTTAAAATAAATTGCTGATTTGTTAACGTTTTCTGTTTAATCTGGATCCTTAATATATTTGCTAATGTTTTTTTCCACAATGACATGTTACAAGAGATTATAAGTAATTTTTATTTTTATAATAATACATGCACACAGGTACCATCCGGTCGACTTTTCCACGCCGCTGCCGTGATCGGAGATGCAATGTTTATTTTTGGGGGAACCGTGGACAATAACATACGCTCTGCAGAGATGTACCGCTTCCAGTTCTCATCTTATCCCAAATGTACGTTACACGATGATTTCGGCAGGCTGCTGAACTTGAGCCTCTTCTGCGATGTGGAATTCATAGTGGGCGAGCTGGAGACTAAGATACCGGCGCATATAGCCATGGTGGCGGCGCGTTCGCAATTTCTTCGGACGCTCATTCGACAAGCGCTCAAAAAACGAGATAAGCAAAAACTTATTGATGTGCCCACTAACGAATCCTCGCTACTGGAGGTAAACAATTTAGCAAGAACATAAAAATAAAAGTTATATAGAATTCTATTTTACTTAAGTTGATGAGAGATAAAAAAAATATAATTGAAAAAATATAGGTCTGTTTTTTTCAGTTAAACTTTTTACGTTTATCTTTGCTTTTTTTTTCTGTAAAACTGGAGAGAAAAAGAGGAAAGATGAATAATGCAAGAAGTTCAGCTGAAAAGAATAGATTATATTTACTATAAACATCTATTTGTATATATTCTTTCTTCCTTGGTTTTATAAATTTGACTATTATGTTGCAGGTGAAATTAAAAGACGCTGTACCGGAAGCTTTTAAAATGGTGCTGAACTATATTTATACAGATCGTATCGATCCTACTAAAAGACTAGATGACAAGATTGAGGACCCACAGAGTAATCGCATCGTACTTCTTATGATAGATGTCTATCGCCTCGCCGAGCAGTTCCATATGAAACGCTTAGAACAGTTGTGTGTTAATTATCTCGAAGCAACTATAAGCCACACGAATGTCTTGGAGGCGTTATGCAACGCCGTACACTTGAAATTATACTTCATAAAGGATTTTTGTCTCAGTTTCGTCGTGAAAGAAAATAATTACAATCTAATCGTGATGAGTCGGGAGTTCGAGACTTTAGATCAGCCGCTGATGGTGGAGATTATCAGGCGACGGCTAATGCCGCAAACTAAAACTATTACGAAGTACGAATCTGTCACTGGTAGGTATCATGCGCGATACACGTTTATCAGAGTGGTCTCTTATGAAATTTACTTGTTAGGAACTAACCTGGAGCAAGACATGGAAGCATTTTTAAAGAGCTTCGGTCAGGAATTTTGTGATATCACATTGGAGTTAAACGGTAGATCGATACCGGCGCATAAGGCCATCCTCGCGGCACGATGTGGTTACTTTGAAGGACTGTTTCGATCCACGCCAGGAAATAATACGGCAAACGTAAGTCATTTATAAAAAAAAGCACATTACTAACGAATCTCTCGCTAAACAAGAGAAGGCGTCCATTTTAATACAATATTTCACATATACAATTATAAAATAGCAAACTTTTATATAGGTACAAATTGGCGAGACGATACCGTCATACGATTCATTCTACTCTTTACTGAAATATATTTATTATGCGAATGTCTCGATGCCTCCAGAGGATTCTCTATATCTGTTTGCTGCATCGGAATATTATAGTTTCACGAATAATCGACTCAAAGTGTTTTGCAAACAAAATCTCGAAATGAACGTCACTTTCGAGAATGTTATACCGGTTTTAGAGGCAGCTGAGAGGACGCAAAATATCGATATGAAAAAGTATGCCCTCAATCTGATAGTTCATCACTTTAGCGAGGTAAAGAAATGATCCTGGACACATATATTCGATATTAACATCCATAATATGTATAGAATCCGTAACATGTATACGCTTAATAACAAGTATCGCTTTTATTTAGGTTGCCAGGCTGCCAAAATTGAGAGAATTAAGTCGCGAGCTCTTATTGGATATTCTTGATGCTTTAGCTGATGATCGCAGCGATGCTAGAACGTGTCAAGATATGACTACTGATTGCTGACGGATTTCTATTTCAGATCGTCGTCCATGTAATTGGGATTTACCATCGCCGTGCAGTTTCCAAGTAAGTATGATTATTTAAAAAAAATATTCTCAATATTGTTATATTTTTATTTTCAATAAACTAAAGTTAGAGTTATTAATAATATTATTAATGCTGAGCAAGAAAAATGTTAAAAATATTTGTGATGATATTCCGGAGTTTTCTCGTTTTAGGAATTATGCCGGGTGAATTTCATCCTCATAGGACGAACGGTTCTGTTTGTTGGTAACTGTTATCTCGATCACACGGCTAAATCTTGCCTGACATCAGACATACAGACCTTGCTACCATTGTCGATTCAGGATGAGTCGTCATCGTCATCCTCATCGTCATCATCCTCATCATCCTCATCATCGTCATCATCCTCATCATCATCAACATCATCATCATCATCATCATCATCATCATCATCATCATCATCATCATCATCATCATCATCATCGCCGTCATCATCATCGTCTCGTTATGGTGACAACAGGAAGCACCAATGGTCTACTATTACCCGTCGTTGTTCCGTCAGTTGCAATATGTTGAGACGCACCGTTGTCGCCCTTTCGGACCTTGGACTTAGAAAGTTATTCCCGTAAATCGGAATTGTGTTAATATTAAATGAAATGACGATGATTTTCGTCAAGCTGTGTCATAGAAGTGTTTATTGCATGATGCAAAACTGCTCGAAAGCCGATGTATAATATTAGTGTAGAGATTGTGTCTGTTCATATAACAACATTAGACATGATATTATACACAGGATGCGCATCAAGGTATCATTTTCCAATATTTTACATAAATACCCTGATGAAAAAATTCTGACAGTTCATATTTTTAAGAATTTTTCATATTTCAAATTTATGAAAATATATTTTAAACTTTTTCAGATTTTATAAGTTTTCTTAGGAAATTAGAATGCAAAATTAAAACATTCTTAAAATATTTCCTCAAATTCATACATAAAGAATTCTAGAAAATATGTAGGACTGTTTCAGTACTTCTGAAAAGTATTCATATAAAAAATTCGAGAATTTTAAAAAGTTATAAAATTATACATAGAAATTCTGAAAATTATATAGAAATACTGAAAAATGATATAAAGAATTCTAAGAAAAATTTCACCAGGGTAGATACAGTAATGTCACTTCCAGTTATGATTACGTTATTATGTATGTCTTAATTAGCAATTGTTATTGATTGTATTATTTATTTATGCAGAGTTAGAATTTGGGTATAATGACAAAAGTACGCAGAAAACTAAGCAACGAGAATGCGATTTTTTATTTTGAGTTATTTTTAAGTGTAAGGCTAAAGTTTGGCCATTCATGTGATTGCAGACTCTTTAATTTTTGTGCTTTTTGTTGCTTCTGCTTTATACCCGAATTTTGTGATATATTATAGCATTTGACTATAATAACTAATGAGATACCATTGAGAGCTCTACTAAGTTGTTATTAAGAATTCTATTGAATTTTCAAGGGCTATTAATCAATTTAATCGGCCTGTCTCCAGTTCAAAGGAAATTGGAAATTATTGATATTATTAACTGCTTAATCGTTCGATATAAACATCTATATGCTCAATCCACAAGGCACTAAATATTTTAGTTATTTCGATATTTTATGATGCACAGCAATTTTTTTTAAATGACATAAACTTTGTAATAAATCAGTTTTTAATGGTATCTCATTGTGGCGGCCATGATAAGCCTATATGTTTCCATGTTTTTATTATACATGTTGAAGTATAGTCTGTAAAATATACATGAAATGTCTATTTGTGCTAAAGAAAGCGTTGTTATAACATATTTACATATATTCACGATCATATTGTTCCGTCGTATCCCCGTTGATCTTTTTGTAATTATACATGAGACAGGAATATTTTTATGGGCTTAAGTAATATATATAGTAATATATAAATAATTTCATTTTATGCAGATGGAAGAGAAATGATAAAAATGAATATTATGTATATGTGTTGAAAGTGAATATATTTTCAAGACGTTTCAGAAAATTGTTGATATAAGAAATATCTATAACTAATATGAGAGGATATAGGAAATTAAATGTAGACTATATATCAGCATGAGTCATTAAATTGCAAAGGGCGCCTATATTTTCATCGAATATAATATAATAAATTAAATTATACTTGCAAAAAGAAGAGATTTGTTTTTTATTTAATTTATTACTACTATTTGTTAGTCTTGTCGAACGATAATTATAGTTTAAAATTTACAAAACTGAAGAAACTACAGAAGACAATAGTATTAGTAGAACACGATAAAATATAAATATTGCTTAAAACAAAACCTTCGCGAATTGTAAAATGGATGGTAACATTAATAATTGCACTTGATTAATAAATTATGTATTATATATTTTAATCTCGATAATTGT
The DNA here is from genome assembly GCF_000143395.1 of Atta cephalotes. NCBI lineage: Eukaryota > Metazoa > Arthropoda > Insecta > Hymenoptera > Formicidae > Atta > Atta cephalotes. The sequence goes on from NW_012130065.1 coordinate 15,306,757, forward strand.
ACATACATATGATTCATATTCTCGTGGAAGATAATTAATGCTTCAAGTTTACAAGAGCAAACAATACGAATTGAGGGAACGAGAGGAACCGAATAGCAGGTGCTCATATATAAAATCACATTGCTCTGTCTCTTCCTGTATCTCTTCCTTTCTCTCTATCATCCTTTTCTACATAATATTATCTCTAGAGAGAGACAGGTGTTTTTATTGTATCTAATGTTATCTCTAGGCAGGTGGTACTTATTTACTCTGAATACACATCCGATTTATAGCGATATTCATTCCAAGAAACTAAATAAAAAAATCAATCTCGCGATTGTTGAGGCTTGTTTTCTTTATCTTGAAGTGAGATGCCACCGAATCAGATTTGTGCTTGAAAATAAACATCCTTCTTTTACATTTTTCTCTTTTTATCTTTTGTTCTTTTATTCACCAAAGCGTGTTTCGCTAGAAAATAGCGCACCATCTATGGCCCATTTCTTTTAATAATCAACCAGACATACGTTGACACAACACTTCGAATCTTTTCTCATGGAAGTAACAAGATAACTGAATGAAAAGTAAAATAATTTTAGGCAAAGAGGATATTAAAAGTGGAAGAACAAAGCAAATGTTATCTCCATTTTGATGTTTGAGATGCAATTAATTTCTGTACATACATTACTATTGTTCTTGATTGTGATGCATATCTATTGACATATATTTCTTCGAGAAACTCTTAATATAACTATTTAATATAACGTATTTTGGCTTCCCATTTACTTTTATTTTACACCTTGTACGAATAATTTCCGTTCAGTCATCTGTTACGTCCATGATCTTTGTTTTTGTAAGATTTCTTAGAGAGATTTATTACTTCCCACTTATTAAATCTATTAAGTGACCACCAAAATCGTTGCACAAGTACATCAATTGCGCACTGTACAAGGATATGCCACATAAATGAGAAAAATAAGAGACATTAGAGAAGAAAAAGTTTGAAAATATGTAAATAAAAAAGAATTAAACATGTTTAAAGTTATATTTTATTTCTCGATTAAATGATTGATCCGCTATAATTAAATTGATTTCTATGATGCTTTGTATAAATGAATTTATGTTATTATTTTAGTATTCAATAATAATTTTAAAGAGTGATGTGCCAGGAAAATAATTCATTTTGCAACACATTCTTCACGATCGTTAACTACATATTGACAACAGTTATTGAATCGTTTCTCGTTAAAAACTAAAACGGTTAAAGTACTGAAATAATAATGAATAAAGAATAAAATAAATTTTTAGATAATATTGATTAGCTAAATAAAACAGAAGTAACTGTCATTCCCATTTCGATGTCTGAATTGCGATGTCGATTACATATCACACCGTAAAATTGAGACTTTTCTTTAGAATGAACGCAGTGATTTAAAATCTACAAATTTTTAAAGGTTTCGATGTCTTTATACGCTCTTATTTCTCATTAATGCGTTAAGTCTGAACAAGGCAATTGTTCTCAAAACCTTCTTTTTCTTTTTTTGGTCGTTGGGTAGGCATTGTGCCTCTACAATGGGAAAAAGGAAAGAAAGACGCCAACTTGTACTCTTGCACATTCCTGGTTTCCTCACTCGAAATCAGTTTTCAATTCTTCGATTCTTCAAAGATTTTTGTTCTATCGTGAGGCGCCTAAATGAACTTCTTTAAAAAAGCGTATTATACGCTAGCTGCGGCCCTACATTCACTATGAAATCTTAATGTAGTTACTCTAAGTAGGCCTTTCTGTTCATCGCTTAAAAGTCTAAGTCGAAATCTGTATTTAATATTGCACGCAGCTGACAACGCCACGATGCGATATTAATCATAGATAACACGGACTTAGTTTAATTATTACAAAGAGACATCTACGAATTACAAGAAGATAACGAGATAAAAGTAGCGATACGGTAGTGGTATAAACTTCACACGTTGATTTCGAATGGCCCCAATCTGAAATTAAGAAACAATAATAAACATTTTTCCTCTTATCAGTATTAATTTGTACAACGTATCGACATCTTACCGATTGTAATGTATTGATTGACTCGTTTTGTAGGATTCCAAAGAGTGCGAGACAATCAATCCTCGAAGATCAATGCTCCTCGAATTTTCTGTGTGCAGTACCCACACATAGAGAGAAGAATGCATCTCGTTGAGCATTACATATCACGTACATCCACGTTGAACATTACATTTCACGTCGAACATTATATTTCACGTCGAACATTACATATCACGTCGAGCCTTTACATATCACGTACATCCATGTCGACGATGTGGTCCACACCAAATGTTTGGAAAATTCTTCTTTCAGGTCAATTCGCAGGTCATTTCTATGAGCAATAATAGCGATCTGTTATTGTCGAACGTTCCAAAAAATATTAAATTCAAGCACAATGAAAAATCTGGAGTTAATAAACAAAATTAAATTAAGAATCTCATGAAATTAATAAATTTAAATCTCGATTTTTTTCTATTTTTATTTGACGAATAATTACAATTCCAGGAATCTCTAATTATTCTGATTAATCTATTATTTAATTTTTATAACTTTCGCGCGCGCGCGTGTTATATAATAATGATCTTTGATTTACAAAATGAAACGCCGATTCGGAACCATTTATATTGAATAGATTTTATCACTATTTACTTGATATACAAATTTTATATGGAATTTCAACATTCCTTGTTATTTACTGTCATCATTTTCTATAATTTCATTTAAACATTTAGCGTATTATCATTATATAATTATATCATTATGTAATCTTTAGCATATATTTGATTTAAATTGTAATGAATTTTTAATCAATTATAGAAAAGTTATTTTAATAATATAAATTATACAAAATTAACAATTACAATGCCAAATTATTTGACAAAAATGTCCTAAGCTCTCCATTATAATAAAAAGTTTAGTTTTCTTAAAATTATAAAATTTCTACCTTTTCCTCGACGATACTGCTCGTCGATGGTATTCTCTGCGAAGGATCTATCCTTCTTCGTCTTTCTTCGATAACTTCGGTGTCGGAACTCCCCATAGTTACTTGTGCTGATTGTGTCAAGGATGCATTTACGTGCCTTGTTTTCATCAAAGGCGGATTCCGAGATTGTGGTAACGCGAATCCTCGTCTGAGAGCACCTCGCGGCGGTGACGGTGGTGGATAGGATATACCTGGTGACACACATCATCAATACGTGAGAGAGAAAGAAAGAGAAAGAGAATATTCGTTTAATTTTTTCAGAGGGAAAAACCTAAGATTTCAAACAAAATAACTTATGTTCTTAATGTTTTCTGAAGGTTTTCGGAGTCATTAAATTCGATTCTGGTTTAGAATTCTAAAATTCAAATTTTAAAATGAATTTTAAAATGAATTTTAAAATGAATTTGATTATCTTAAAACAGCTGAATCTTAGGAGTTCTTGATATCACAAATTTAAATGAGTTGATGCGCCCTTATGAAAAAGACACTAAAGATTCGAAAAAATACTCAATTTTTCAAAAATACTCAATTGTTTTTTTCAAAATTTTCAGTTTTTTTTTCATAAAAGTTGAAAATGTTGAATTTTAAAGATTATAGTAATTTCTATAAAGAAGGCTCTAATGTCACAGGATTTATAATTAGAATTTAAAAATTAGTTTGGAAATCAGTACTGCGTGGCATTAATGAGTTTCATTC
>NW_012130065.1:15311852-15313031 GCF_000143395.1 Atta cephalotes
ATCAGTCAACGAAATAATAAATAAATAATTAATAAATGTATATTGCATTCTTCTTATTTATGATAAAATATTTTAAGGATTTAAATGAGATGAATTAGACAATAATAATTAATAAGAGATATAGAAAGATGAATTAGGTTGATTTGTGAAAATAAATATATATTAAGCAAAATTCTTGCAGAGATCTTCTTATATATTTCTCTTTAAGTAAATAAAATACTAATTATATTTGTTTGAAGTTCTCGAGCATCAGCATAACTGCATTACAATTCTATTAGCTATCACGTGTGTCAATATTTTATGTTTAATAAAATCTACACTAAGCTACGGTACAACCTTGATGTTATTATATTTCTCTCGTACCTGTGCCCTGGATGACAATTCCGCTATTTCTAACAAGCAAACGGCATTAAAATAGTTTGAAATAGAGGAGCGCTTGGTCATTCGTACTTGTAATAGTAATTTATATGTTATGTGATATATTTATATAATCTAATCTGCGTGCATTTATGATCTAATCTGCGTGCGTGACTACGTGGTATGACAGGGAGTTCTCATTGAAAGGTTTTAGCCTTGAAAGAATCCGACAATCATAAGCAGAGAGATTCGCGTCGGTAATTGCTACCTCGGTGTCCTGGTGAAAGTAGAGTGTCCTTGCTCTTGGTCATCTGCGGTACAATCAGTAGCGAATTCGGCGGCGTTGGCGATACAGTGGAGGTCTGTGGTGACGTGGCCAGCGTCAGATTGGGCAGCGATTGACCTAGACTCGAATACGGCACGTGGACACTCAGCGTATTCGGTGTCGGCGATTTATTCATCAACGAACGCCTGATAGGTTTGCGAATTAATTTTAATAGAAACATTAATTTTTATTGGTCATCACGAGGTCGCGGAATCACTCTTTTACCTCATGTGCATAGTTCGATGATTGTGCCCGGAGCTGGATTCGCCGCCTTCTTCCGATGACAGCGAGCTCGATGCTCGCGGTTGCTCATTTGTATCCACGCTGACGTTTCTACTGGGGTTGTAGCTCGGTAGGAAGCTGCTGCTACCCGGAGATGCACCTTCCATCTCCATGCTACCACTGAAGACAACAAGTCACATTATGTACAGTTGCGGAAGATAAATGTATACAATATACCTTTATTAATTATTTATTTATTATTTCGTTGACTGATG
>NW_012130065.1:15313722-15315508 GCF_000143395.1 Atta cephalotes
GAATAATAAATTATCTTCAACATGATTCAGTAATCATTAATTGACAGTAACATAATTGTTAGTTATAATTTGCCAATAATATAACTTTTACATAAAATATATGTCATTGTACATTGTAGTTATATTACTGAATTTGTCATTATGTGATCATCACAAGTTAACGAGATACCTGAAATGTATCATTTCACTCGATGAGCTTCACCTATGACATCATCATAGATAAAGCCATCATTGGATAAATAAGAAATTATAATTATCAGTATGTAATTATGTAACTTATATCAATGTTACTGTTAGTTGATGTTTATTGGAATATTCTTTTTCCTTGCTACAACACGTACCTGTGACTGTGAGCAAGACTGCTGCCGTGCGAAGCTCTGCTACTGCCACGTGGAGTTCTTGGAAAGGTATTGTCATACTCTTCTACTTCGAAATCGCCATCACCCAATGTGCTCGGTTGCCTACTGACAGATGCCAGATTCATAACGGGCTCACCGAGCGACGGAACTTTCATCGATGCAAATTGTTGTTGAGCTTGTTTCAAGGAGTCCATCCATGACTGGAAAAAAAAATAATCAAAACAAATTTTCGCTTAAGTAATTCCTTGAAGATTTCAAGGAATTTTAATTTATTAATTAAATTAAGGCAGCATTTATTTATCAATTAAATGAAAATCTATTAATTATATTAAGGTTTCACTGATATCGGTTTCAATCATATCAATTATGTAAATTTTTTTCAATTGAATTATGCTTCGCTGCAGTTTAACTGATTCTGTAACATTGCATGTATTGTATGATCAAAAGAGGGATGCAGAATTTAGCTGTTAATTAAGTGATTGATGAAAGCAAGCGTTGGCGAACTACGGAATGGAATCTAAATTGGAACGATGAATCAATCATCCCGTGAAATTTGTCGCAATTCACAGTAGCTGTTTGCTGAGTTACCTTAGCTAGTTTCGGATCACCGGCGCTGAGAATTAAAGCGGCAGAAACTGTCCCGTACTCGTTAAGATAAACCAATCCAAGACTAGATGGCTCCTTGACTTCGTGTATTCGTATGCGGTCGACGACGTATGGCTGTCTAATGATCTTCAACATTTTCTTCGTCGACGGTTTGCAGATTAGCAGCATGTCGGTCAACAAAAGTACGTGCACTTCCATCTAAAAGAGGATAATTAACGGACTGTAGGTCTCTACAAATAGTTTTTCCTTGTCAAATGGTCTGACCGATTCTCTGTTTGCTTTTTAGATGTAGAAACGAAGAGTCGACAAAATTTATAGGAATCTTTTTGCAAAATACAAATTGTAGCGAAATTATTTTTGATCGTTTCAAAGAGCATGATAAAAAATTATGCACATTTTTCCTTTAATCATATATTATTTCTGCATGTAATTTAAGACATAAAAGCAGTTTCCGATCGATTAAATAAGTTAATATTCCATATCGATCTACCTTGCTGGTGGCAGCGTCTCTTAACTTCAAGTCTCCTTCTCGAAGAAGAGTCCTCAAGCTATCCTTTGGGCAGCCGGGCATCGGCGCTGTAGTAATATCGAGATTGCTATACAACTTTATCAGTTTCTCTACTTCCTCATCGAGCCCTTTGGTTTCCACGACGTCATAGCATTCCAGACGCGAGGCTGCATGATCTAGTTGAGCAGCTTCCTCGTTTCTCCTCAGCGCAGCATTCACGGACACCACAAAATCATCCACGGATTTAATCTGGACAAAACGAACCCGATAAAACGTAAACAACTCTCTTTGTGCGTTTCCTCTCTCTCTCTCT
>NW_012130065.1:15315528-15323351 GCF_000143395.1 Atta cephalotes
TCTCTCTCTCTCTCTCTCTCTCTCTCTCTCTCTCTCTCTCTCTCTCTCTCTTTCTCTTTGTATTTTTATTTACGAATAATTTTGAAGCAAGAGTAAACCAAGTTTGTAATTTATGAGATTCACTATAGCTTTCATCTACAGGGAAGCGTGGCTTATCACGAACGCGCTACGCATTCCTTCCTGCCATGTACTACTAATCCAGAAATTGAGAAAAAGTAAAGCATAAATTTTACCATATGTATCAATTCTGTGCGTTGATCCTCGTTCTCTGTATTCTTATAGACGGCTTTGAGCAGAAGCGAATATCTAGTGAGCCTCTGCATCGGCATAACTAATATATCCATAAGTTTCAGTCGGTTGCAGTCCTTTTGCGTTTCGCACCACTATAATAATGATAGAAATATTTCTACTAGTTTCTAATATATTTTACACTGGTTTTTCTACTTAATTTTCTTTTTATATCTTTTATAAGAACAATAACTGTTAAAAATATTAAATAATGTAAAAATATTAAATAATGTCTTCTTACATATTAATTTATAAAAACATTAAAGAATTGTAGCACTTTAGACTTTTATATAATAGTTTTTCATTTAAAGTTATTTTAAAGTTATTTTAAACAAATCCGCAGAAATTATTTATTTTTTTGTTATTTTAGATGAGAAAATTCTTTTAAGATACCTAATTATTTTTCTAAAATAACTAACTACATTATAGATAATTTCAAACTTAATTAACTGAGATTAATAGTGAGATCGATAGTTGACTCCGTCAATGTAAGCCAACGGAAGCAAGCAAGAGTAACAGCGTGTACATACCACCAAATATGCTGTGAAAAGCTGATTATCGTTTAACCGATCCTTGCAATACTGCTGACACTTGCTCTGCTCGGTACAGTATCTCGTGTAAGGCGCGAACGTCTGCTCGAAAGTTTCGAAACCCAGTAGAAGATGGCCGGGATCGAGCGGCTGCCCGCTCGACCGCGACGCATTCACCATCGCGAGTAGGTACTCGGTCCAAAAGTAGCGATTAGCGGCGTAGATATCAGGTATATTGCTGAAGAGTTTCAGCCTGTCGACCTCGATCAAGATATTCGAGGCTTGCAGGCTACAGAGACACGCCATGAAGAGCTACGATATCAAAAACGATGATCATCATTTTCAAGAAACATGAAACATCATTGAAAATTCTAATTTCTTAATGAGATATCTCATCCCGAGTTCGTCCTAATTTCCACATGTTTGATATATCAAGCAATCTTATCATCTTGACAAGATTAATCAGTTTCACGAGTTTACTATCGCGAATTAAAACGTGGGAGGTATGTTGTGGGAGGATACTTTACTTACATTAGTCACGACCTTTAACGTCTTAATGTAAGCTACTTCGGTTTCAGCCAATTCCCAGAGTGCAGTCTGCTGCTGCGTATGTTTTTCAGAAAGCATCTGTGAATTCTCGACAATATCGCGCCAGTCTCCCTCTAAATTGTAAAGAGCTGAAAGAATATCACGGTAATATCTACATTGCAATAATATCTGCGAGCAAATTAGGTAATTTATTTACAGATTGTTGCTTTCCTTTTAGAAGACACAAGTGTCGCTTTATCTTTGTTATTCATTGATTATGCTAAGAAAAATAAGACAACGTTTGTATCGACTGTGTCTTTTAAAAGAAGAGCAGCCAATATAAATAAGAATTTTTTTGAGAACCATAAAAAAATGAGAAAAAGATTCTTTAAATCACATTTTTCTGCAGAAAATTATGTACTGAACTATTTTGTTTAAGATAAGAACATGTCGTTATCGGTTTTCGATTTTCAATGCTATAGCAGCGACGTTATTAGTAATTTAAATTACAATATTATCAGGGTCATTATATAATACCACTCCACAGAATTAATCTCGCCCTGATTCAGACTCAATGGCGTTTTCGCACTCGAACGAGAATGTCTCTTCGAGAAATGAAAAGAGCATGACGTAAGAATAAGTAACGCGACTATTCTTAGTAGAGTAGTCGTTAAAGGGATCTTCAAACTTTGCTGATTCCGTTTGCATGTAACAAGATGGAGCCGACGAGAGAAAAGGATTTAAATGTTCTTCCACGAGATAAAGATGTTTTTTCAGAGAAGAGCGCATGCTTTGCGTTAATTTGATCCTGAATCATCTTCAGGATTTCAAATCTCTTATTTCAAAAAACACTCGAAAGAGAAAAAGAAAAGAAAAATTAAAGGGCAAAAGTAAGAATCTCCTACCTTCTTCGTTGATCGTCACGTCGCATTGCAAATGAACGTTTGCGAGTTTCGGTACGCCGTGTTTGTTGTACTCGTCTAACTGGGCGGTTAATAAATCCATCTTGATACCCTTAGTATTGGTGAAGAATCCGCTCCATCGCTGTTTACTAGCTTTGAGTCCGGCAGAACTTCGACCGGAAGAAACCGTTGTACCAACCTCGGAGTCAACATTCGTATCCTCGGTGGAAACACTGAAGAAACGACCGCTTCGACTCCGATAATTCTATTGAGAAATAAAATTTTAATTACCTTATTAATAAGATTTAGAATCAAAAAGTCTGATGTATAGAAAAAGCAAATTAAAGAGAAAATTTATTCTTTTTTACAATATTTATGTTCTCATTTTGTTTATTTGATAGAGAAGAATACATCTCAAAATTAGCATTTTCTCTCTCTCTCTCTTTTTCTCTCTTTCAGGAGAGTATTTTTTAAATTCTGAGTTGGGACATTTTAAGCAATTTTTTAAAAGAAAATTGGTATAATTAATAGGAATTTTTCTATTTTAACATTAACAACATTTCTTCAGTGTATTTAACTAAACAAATATCTCTCTTTTCTATAAACAATCATTGCGAAATTGATTAGAATAGAAATTCTCTAATCAGAGTTTGGCCAAGGAATCCAAAATTTTTCGTCAAAATTGTGCAAGTGAAAAAAGATATATTTTATCTCATTCTACAGTAGTGTAAAAGAAAAAAATATGTACTATCTTTCTGATTAACACGATTTAATAAAAAATATCACCTCAATCAGATTGTTATTTCATAGAGAGAATCTTTAAATCAGAGAACAATCAAGTGAACTTTTATATTACTTTTGCTTTTTAGAGGTAAATTTTGAGAATTATATTGTTTTTTCAACAAAAATATGCCTTTAAAGTTGATTTCTTCTTATTATCTCAAGAATATGTTAATTTTTAAATTGTCTCATTTTTTTTATTAAATAAGTGATTTATTATAATATACTAAATAATTTTTAACATTTTTGTTAAACATTTGCGGTAAAAAGACAGAATTCTGTTTTGTCATGAAATTATCAAGACACATTATTAAGACCTTTAACAGAAACTCACTCGCTTCGTCAAGTGATTATACCGCGGTCGTACATCAAGTTGAAGGTTTCTCAGAGCGAAGGCAACATTCTAGAAATTGCTCGTTGAGTTATCGCGCTGTGTAATCCGCTATCGAGTGTGTGATGTGTTGGTACTCGTCATGAATAATGTATCGTACCCAACACCGGGCCCGACCCGTTAAGAGAACCCTTTCTAGCATTTTATTATCCCTTCACCGTATACCGTCACCGCCAACGTCGCGACAAATCGTTCTCGTTATGCTTGCATGCATTACACGCGTTACACACGAGCGAATGCGAAATATTTTAACTCACGCGTTATTTCTCGACACGACGTGTCGATCAATTTTAAACTTAGCATCTTAGTCATCAATTCTCTTTTATTCCTTGCGAGTCGTGCAAAAAGCTGTATTATTCATAGAATAATTATTCAATTTATTAAATCAATTCCATTATCTAGTTTAAAGATTAGACGTTTTTCTCTTATGACGAAGAATGGCTATAAAATAAACTGGTACTTTCACATTATTTTTTTTACTTCTAAATATTAAACGAGAATATCAATAACTTCAATTATACACGAAAAGAACAGTTTTGCTAAAATATCTAAAAATTTAGCTAGCAGGAAATAACTCTGAAAATAATTTTAATAAACTATCAAAATAATTATGTAAGACGTTCAAACATGATGAGCAGACAATTTTATACATTCTAGCAATCATTCTTGAGCGCGTTATATTATCTTGATAGTTTAACAAAATTATTTTTAAATCTGTATTTAGTCAAATTTTTAGATACTTTAGGTCTTTGCATTTATTATAATAATATAAATAAGTGCGATGTACCACTATGAACTAGCAAATTTATTGCATCGCAATAGAAGTCTCTTCACCCTGGTGTAAATGCGACACAATGTGTAAGCGTTAATGTAGCGTAATCGATGTTTCGCCTGCTCGTTTCACGTGACGCGAAATACAGGCAGATTTCATCTCCGGAGGTACACTGTAATAACGATGATAACGAATCTTTATTGCAGTCTACCATGTCTTTAATATGTACACCGTTCGTCGCACTGAAAACACAACGGTGCGCGGTGATCTGTAAACCGCACCGATCAACGTCGATTACGTAAGCTGCGAAGAAGACTAAAAATCAAGCATAAATAAAAATAAAACAAAATTAATGAAATGCGCAGTGTTTCGCAGAATTGCTCTTTTTTCTCATTGTTTTAAAATAGTATTTTGCAGAATTTAATTTAATTAAAAAGTTTAATTAAATTTTTTTTAATCTTACACACGCATACACTTTCAATATATACTTAATTAAAATCGAAAAAACTGTGAATTAGCGAAATAGTGACGAAATTTAAATTTGATCATATACGTTTAATCGTGGCGGAAAATGCGTCGAGAATAGACGATCGAAGGTATGTCGGGTCAAGTTCGCACTTATTCTACTGACGCTCGCAGCCGACTCTGTCTTTGTACTTGTCGAGGATTGAAATTTGTTAGCTTCATTTGTACCTGGATCGTGTCACGTTCGAACCGGCACAAACACGCGACAGATTACACACATTGCTGACCGAGCGGATTAATCCGGCTGCATCCGGTACAGATGAGGCAGCTGTGTCACGTTTGCAGTTGTGCGAATCAAGCCGGAATGCCGCGTAATTGTCACTCGGACAATTGCGGGGCGTTCGGCGAAGACAATGGTAACCGCGACGCTAGGAATCGGATGCACTCGGGATAGTAATGCTAGGAACAATATCGAACGAGTTGTAGGAAAATTTAATCAAAATAGAGTTGTATAATATTGTATATCAATCGATTAGATTTATATTGGGAGCTTTCCATTTAACCAACCTAAGAAATTTTTGAATATCAGAACAATAATTTGTAGTTACAAAATTTGATTGTTTATTGATTTTAATCAAGTCATTTTGATGTCATTTTGGTTTTTTATTGACTTTTATGTGTTCCTTGGGAAGTCGATACAAGCATCATTGTATCTTTTTTGCCATTCGGAGAGTAACAATGTTAGAATGACACTTATGTTAACTTGTGTCATTAAATAAAAAGCACCCAGAAAAACGTTCAGTTGTGTGATGTATCCATGTAGCACTTCTTTTAACCTTTAAGTCTAATTTACAGTGTGCTCTTTGTTTACTCTTTTTTACTTTTTACGATTTTTTACTTCTTGCCTTTTCAGTTTCTTCGTTTTCTCTGAAATAAAAGTTGACGAACTTCGCCTGAAATATTATAAAAGTTGGCAAACTTCGGAAGAGACACGTAAAAAGAAACGCGATTATCGATAAAGCGATAAATAAATAAAAATCGTGGTAAAAAGCAAGAAACAGGAAACAAAGAATTGTAGATTAAATTTTAGGCTATTAGGATAAGAAAGTCACACTATAGTGAAGTATTATATTTTGAGGCAAAAAATATATTATAATAAAGTAATCAATAATTTTTATAACAAATCTTGCTACAGGAAAAACTAAAAGATTTTAACTCATAGTACACTCGACAATTTTTTGGATTTTTACTACGATGGGTCGATCGTTGTCCCAAGTTAATTTTCATCATTTTAACAAAAATTATTAAATAATTTTTGCATTTTTACTTTAACATCTTTAGAAAAGTTTATTATAAGATTGTGTATTAAAAACAATTATATATAGAGGAAAGCTATGAGATAGGCGTCTAATATGAGATAGCGGTGTTTCCGCTAAATTAATAAATGCTATCTATTGGTTTCACCATGAATTTATTGTTTTTAGATTGAAAACTGTTTAGTGAAAAATTCATTATTAGATTATGCCTGTAGTCGTTGCAAAAAAAGATTTTATAATTTGAATGGCTTTAAGTTTCATTGAAATAAGCTTTTAAACTTATTTATTATTTAATAAGTAAATATTTGACAATAAATTTTTCATGTGATGATAGAGTAAAATCGTATTAATAGAAAAATATGTTGAATTACTTAATTACAGAAGTTAGATTTGATGATTGTAAAATCGTAAGGCGTGGAAATCGTAATATGAGATATCCAGGATATTTCTAATATGAAATAACTCATGCGCCTATGTCATAATGAAAATCGTTGCTAAAGTATAAATGTTATTATACAATAATAAAAAGGACAATCGGAATAAACCTGGTTCCAATTACCTGAAGATGGGTCAGTAGGTACAATGCATCGCGTACCGTTTTGTATGTGTACTGACCGTTTATTTGTATTTTAGAAATATTAAATAAAGTTTTTTAATTGCAATACTAATATACTTTACGTTTTATTATTGATTTCTCGGGACATCTCATATTAGAAGCACAATTTTTTGATTTTGTGATTTGCTCATTTTTTATATTTCATTATTTTATAAAAAAAATAAAATTTGAATTAAATTTTACATAACATTATTTTAAAGCTTACTAAATTCCTTTCAAAATAACCTATTATTTTTTTAAATTCTGCCATAGATTTCTAACATTTAATCAAAATAAACTCGATAGAAGTCTCATAATAGGGGCCTTTCCTCTAAATGTTGTAACTAATTACTTTATATTCCTAGTTAAAAAAAGAAATGTGCAGGATATGCTTAATCGTGTGTACTAAGAATTAAAAATAGATCCCTGTCTCATTGTTAAATCGAAACAACGCGTGGATAATATAAATTAATACACTGAAAAAGATGATGTTGTTTCAACAGCACTTTTAATAAAAATAATCTTGTTGATTTATAACAACAATATTAATAAAACAAATAAAATTTTATTAAAACAAGAATAAAGCATATAAGTATTTATTTCATGGTGTTATTAAATTAATAAACTTATTTTCAATTAAGATAATGCCGTTGATATCTCATTTTTTCAAACTAATTAAATTATTTAAATTATAATTGATTGTGTTCTTTATTAGTTTGATTTTTGTAAAAGTTCCTGGTCCACTAGGAAAATTCCCGCGGGAAAGTTCTCGTTCATGGTATCGACAGCGTTAAACCGATGATGCACCGTCGCATCTTGCTCGGTGCGGCTTTGTTTCTGCCCGGCGAATCGTTTTACGATTTGTCTTTGTCAGCTTGGCCGTATTGTTATCGCTCTACCAGGTCAAGGCTCGTAAAAGGATATAAGCATATATTGTTCACAGAGATGCTAAAATGTTCGCTTCATCTCGCGAAAGAGCCTTCGAAAAAAAGCATCGGTGGGGCACAAAGATGCTCGTATTTGACGAATGATGATATGTCGAGGCTGATCTTTTACGAAGTATCTCGCTACATCGTTTTTCCAGGTTAATGCAAATTGCAATATCTACGCAAGTTAAATTCTTCTTTAATTTTAAAGTCCATGTCACACACTATATATTGGAAATTGAAGATTGAAGATTAGAATTCAACTATATAATTAGAACACACACACACACACACACACACACACACACACACACACACACACACACACAC
>NW_012130065.1:15324014-15332590 GCF_000143395.1 Atta cephalotes
ACACACACACACACACACACACACACACACACACACACACACACACACACACACAATGGATTAAAATTAAGTATCTGATTGATTGAATTCTAATCTCTAAATTCTAATTTGCATTCCTCAATCTCCAATGCACAGTATGACATGGACTTAAGAGATCCTATCGCAATAAAGTCAAGTTAATTAAAAATTTGTGGGAGATGCGCTCTATTTAATTTAATTTTGTTGTCGCAGAGTTTAGTAGAGAATTACTTGAAAGGAAGTGAACTACTTACCCCACTGGCTTTCCGTAACAGCACGTTCTGATTTCCTCTTTGGTTGGGCGTTCGAGAATTCAATCTTTCATCTTTAACTGAAACGAGAAAGCGAGAGTTGCGGTTATTATGAATTTCTGTAGATATTTTCAATCGGATGGGCATCCTGTCAATTATTTTCTAATAATTCAAGGAAAGTAATTTCTATCTAATAATAATTCCTATTAGTGAATCAATATCGAAAATTTAAAACGCAGTAACACGCATTCTATAATTAAAAAACTTTAATTTAACGAAAACACTCTGCAAATAGATCGCGATATAAAATATGCAAGAGGATGCCAATCTTTTTTGTTGACGTTGCAAATGTTATTTTCATCGTGCATTGGGAATTCACTCTATATTTAAACGCCCGCAAGGCATATGGAACGCTGCATTGAACTGCAGCAGGGTTTGCAAATCGAACGGTTTTGTGTTATCGACGCGCGTAACATTTCTGTAATGCGTGAAAAAGTCGCGGGAACCATTTAAATCGTACGTGCCTGAGGCGGCCTAATTTTGCATTTTGAGAGCTCTTTCATAGCGATAGTCTGCAGTTCACGTTCGCATTAGAACTCTGCCTTTTCTGCGCGTAAAAGGATCAAAGGATCAAACGCATTACAAGGGTCGCTGTATCATGTGTAGCATTAACTCTACCATTATCCGGGGATAAATGAATCACTTACATTTATCCATTGAATTAAAATTTCATCATCGTCTTATAAAAATAAAAATGTAAACGACAAAGCATGTGCAATTATTTAAAAATAGACAATCTATGGAAATGATTTTTGAAGCTCATTTCTGTTTATATAGAAGTTCTAAATTTCGAATTATTTTATCATATAGAATCATCATTTTCCTATACAATTTGAGCATTTATTTACACACAAGTAGATTAATAAATGAAATCATTATACGCTTAAGCTGGAAATTTAGTTACGCTGTATAGAAAGCAATTTTAGAATATAACTCCCACACACGCATTCGCAGTATGCTATAGATACAGCGCTTTAATTGCGGTCTGTTACATGTAACGTTCGCAATCGCCTTGTTACGGATTTAGTTTCGAATTTTAATCACCCGGAGTTGTGCATCATCGCTATATTACCTCTAGGATGCTCGTCGTACTAACATCTGGATCCTTATAGTGACCCGTTTGTTCCGGTTGCAGTTCCTCGGATATTCTGTAGTAGCAGAACTTTCTGTAGTTGGTTCCGATTTAATTTCATCGCGACGCAACAATTATTCATTCAGTCTCAGAAGATTGAACAAAAAAATGTGAGAAAATCGCCGTGTGTGTTATTCTGATCTGACGTGATTCCGTCTGTTCATACGCAGAAAACGACGAAAGTTTTCCTCGTAGAGCTTTATTTCCTAACTACAGAGGGAAATGATAATCCTCATATTTCCGACTTGGGATTACCACGTCTCGGTATTTTATATAATTCTTTCTGAAGTTAATGAATTTCTTACAAATATTTTGTTACAACAGCATTGCTACATTGTTATGATAATTTTGTTACAATAATTTTCTCATAGCTCTCTTTTTGCGATATTGATTAGGATTTATATCTATTTAAGTGTTGTATCGCACCATTCTTGCAACTATATTTTAAACTTTATTAAAATGTTGTTCTAGTCGCTTTATATAATTTATATAATTATTTATTTATTTGATTCATAATGTGTGCGCGCGCGTGTGTATGTGTGTGTGTGTGTGCGTGCGCGTGCGTGCGTGCGTGCGTGCGTGCGTGAGTGCGTGTGTATGTGTGTAAGATTCATATCTATAATTTGACGATTGTATATAATTCGTATTTGAGTATTTAAAATTTTATCTGTTTCGTATAATATGAAAATATTTAAAAAATCAGAAAAATACACACATAATATATATTAAAACATACACAAACAGAATACGTGATACATACAATTATAAATAAAATTCTGTCCTGAGATCTCTGACATAAATTATAGATTCTTTAAAATGTGAATTTTAGAATAAGCAGCATGAAAGTAATAACGACTATTGTCTGGCTACTGTCATTCATTACTACTGTTATTATTACAGAGTGATCGAAGAACGTGCCTTATCTGTGTGAGATCTAGATAGTACTAATATTACGTCGAGAAATTGCTTTAATAGTATATGATATATCTATATTTTATACAACATTTATATATGAATTTATCCTTCCTTGATATTTTTAAACACGTTTAGAGAATGATAGCAATAAATAATACAGCATCGTGCCTGCCGTGACAATTTTATGAAGAACAGCTGTTACATTCATGCGTAACTTTTCTTTCCTCCAGGGAAACGTATCTCCTTTTCTCATTCTGGTTCATTAATTTTGCGCCACATGACAACGCGAGGCTTGCTTTTTCGCTCTTGAATAATATCGCATACTCTTCTCCATCACCAATCGTCCTGGCGCATGATTACAAAAGAAACCTGGCGACTTTCAGCTGCAGAGAATATTATTGGCGATCTGTCGATCGCGGGTGAGTGTATCCTGATTCCGAGTCCGACGGCGAGGAAATTGAACATTTTTCCGACACGGCCGTTGCGTATCGTCGTCGTATCGGAATTACGCTCGCTTGCATTTATATGCGTATATATTTCGATCCAAAACCGATTCCTGTCGCGCGCGAATATTTAATGCAGAATATTCGTATCGAACTTGTGAGATTACGCTGTTATTTCCAAAAGTTACAATATTCTTAAAGAAAGAAGAAAGCACCATTATATACTCGTTTCACAAAGAAGATTGCGAACTCGTCGAACATACAGTATTTCGAAAAAAAATAAAGAGGTTTTATTGATTTTATTTCCTAAAATCAATACTTATTATCAAGATTTGAAGTTATAGATTTGATAGTTCTATGTTATCTGTACAGCAATGTTCTACGTGATTTCCCTCCATTTCAACTTGTATATGGCATTGTATATGGATTTGTATATGGCAAAGGTCTACATATATCGATTAAACTTGCTATACCAAACATGATGCATTGTTTAATAAACAGAAGAGAAGTTTCCGAGATTGTTCGTCTCCATATTTAATAATAAATGTTTCGCTACATTTTTCATAATGTTTGTTTAGAAAATATGCTTTTAAATAGAGAAACTAATCTATGTTAATAGGTTTATAGCAAACTGCAATAAGTCGTACCTCCATTATTGTTTGAATCTTAATAAATTAAATTTAGATTTTCTCAATAAATTAGTTTTGGAAAATATGTTTATTTTCTTGTTTTTTATTTTAATAAGTTCTATATTGATCTAAAAGTCCGTAAAACCCTTTCTCTAAAATACTTTATGTAAGAATATGATCGAGTTAAGGTATTACAATATGATTTTATATAATTCTATACGAAAGAAAATTTGAATTTTCAAGTTTGACAACCTTCTCATTGTGAGAAGGATACTGAAAAGTATCCCAAACAGGAAAAAGTTAAACTTGGATTTCGAAAATTGGATTCAATTCTTATTTTGTTTAAATTGTACGTTTGAAATTGTACACGGGATATCTAAAATAATGCCTACTAATCATATAATGCTATTCTTAATAAAAACTGAGTCGAAAAGTCTTTTTGTAATTTTCGCAATACTTTTTTTTAGTCACCCAATGAGCTAAAATTGTGACGTACAAGTTTTAAGATATCTTTAAGAGTTTTTTAAGAAACTTTTCAAAATATTTCATAAAGAACATTGAAAGATAAAGAAGATCTTGAAATTGTCTTATATAATACATCGATTTTTATCCGTTTATTCGGCGATCTTTTGAAATTAATATCTCTTAACTATTGTGAAAATTACAAAATGGTAGAGGACTTTTTGATTCAGTTTTTTATTAGGAAAGCACTGTATGATCAGCGTTATTTCAGATTTACCTTATAATAACAAGATAGTAATAACAAGATAGTAATTGAAATTCTATAACTCTCTGATAACACGTGTGTCTAGAACATTTTATTTTTGAAATTGATCTAATTTCAACGTCAAGGCATTGAGATGCTTTTTGGGGATATAAAATGTTGGTTGTTTTAAATTCCCGGCACGGCATACAATCATGTAGCAAACGCGATGCGTTTCAGGAAAAGGTACATGTACACGTTATTCGTATCCATTCCATGCGGAGGCTTTTCATCGGATACACGATCGTTCTCTCGAAATCACTCGACGGAATGTGTGACCTCTCCGCGTTGTACACGCACTCCTCTCTCAGGTTCAAATTCATCGGGGAAATGAAATAGCGGCGTTAAGTAACTGAGAAAATTTTCTATAAGAGCGTCGAGTTGCGTTTAGCCCTTCTATTGCTCGTCCCACTTTTCTTATCTTTTTTTTACCCTGATAGAGTTATGCAGATGTCATCCGCGAGCACATTTTGCTGCCCGTCTTTCTTTTCATTCCTTCTCCATGTGAACATTCTCTTTCGCTCGAAAAATACAACGACGAAATTTATCGTCTCAATAAATTATTGCATTAAGCTGCATTGTTTGCATGCACATATAGTTGTGTTGCACTTCAAATATTCTACAGACACGGAAAAATGAGGACAGAGGCATGAAGCCAGCATGAAATGGCCGGCTCTGGGCTTGTGATTTATTTATATGTATGTTCGAATGAATAAAAATGTGTTTAAACTCCTTGTGTGGACGCATTTTCTGCTCTATCTTTTCCCTTTATATTTTCCCTTTTACGGAATAGCTGCTATTTAATATGCAATAGTACATAAAACGATTAAGGAACTAAACGTTGTTAATAAGGATGATAATTAAAAGTTGCAATTAAAAAGAATAATTATAACAGCAAATGTATTTCGTGCAAGTCGAAAATAGTTCAACCGTCTGCAATGTTAAATTTATGTCAAATTATATCCAATTTAGGTCATTTTTTAGATTGTCATTTGTATCATTAATTTAACTGAAACAAGGAGTTAATAATTTATAATAAGTTGGAGCTTTTACGTTATGGATGATGGTTCAACAAGACAGAGCAAGTTAGAAGGTTTTAATTACAAATTAATAAGAGTGTTGAGGAAACTGCGCTTATTAAAATGTTCATAGTTGTTAAGCAGTTATAATATCACAAAGTTTGATAAACGTCTGACAGTTTTATACCAATAAGTGAGCAATTTAATAAATCAGTGATTGTTTTAAAAAAAGATCATGTTGGAAATAAGTCAAATTTTGGAAAAAAAAGTTAAAAAAATCATTGACTTATTAAACTGCCCTCGCCGTTATTACGTATTTGACATAATTATGTGATAAAGGCCGAAATATTTGTTTATTATCCCTCTTTTTGTATCAAGTAATTGTGATTTTAATTGAGTCTTATATTAATTTTATTTTAAATAATTTAAATCAAGAAAATATACAGTATTATATTTTAATCTAATTTAATTTATTATTTACTAAGTATACACGTTAACGTGGATGTTGTTTATTTTGAAATTAACCACAAAAATGGATTAATTTACATTTTGACATACATGGAAATTAAAAATAAATGTTATTTTTAACTTAAAAAATTGGATTATCATTGCTCCTTTGATGTCTAACAATGTAAAGTGCAATTTTCGATTAGACGTGCAATTAAGAATTTGTTTGAAGTTATTAGAATTGTCTGTACAAAAATTAGAAGAAGTATGCAATTTTTAGAGAAAAAGTACACTCCTTTAAAGTATTTAAGAAAATACACGCACAGAAAGAAAAGAATTTTATCGGTTTGCTTCATCTACCAAGCTTTCATTATCCGTCTGACCAGACTGCAAAGGAGGTGAATTTAATTATTCATCCGTTCTTCATTATCTATTAACGATTCTTCGAAACTCTTGCCTGTCGTCATCGAATATCTTCGTTGCCTCAAGTCGCCGGAAGACAATTAAATTAATCAAGGGAAACAAGGGAATGGTTTGTGCATGATCTATCATGATTTAACAAAGGCGTTGAATTATTTCACGCATCTAATCGATTAATTTTGCGGTTAAGCCGATTACATATAGCCTAATTAAGTAAATCTAACTGTGTAATAATAAGCGTTGTATATTTACTAATATCTTAAAAGTGAATAAGAAAATTCATAGAGTTTTAACTTGTCACAGAGGATATCTTCGGAAGCATTGAAAATTCTTCGAAAATTCTAAAAAGAATTAAGTTAAATAAAGATATAATGAAAAGAAATCTAATCAAATTAAAAAAAACTAAGTACTTTCTTAAAATATCATTAATGAAAAATGTCTTCAAGAAAGTTAAATCTAGAATCCATTTTGTGATATAAATATCACAAACTCCATTTTATGACATGGACATCGATAATTTACGACAGCTGCCCATATTCTCTCGAAAATCCAGACTTTCTTCGATGCGTATGATCCATTCGCGATTTATGTCACTCAACTTCGTCCGGACTGTGTGTCTATGTGGTTGTAGATTAATCAAACCTCGGGAATTCGCTAGACCATCTCATTCGGTACAGAATAATTGATTGTGCTCAATATTCGCTAGCCGCAAATGAGCCGGAGCGTTCCAATGCACTATTAATAATTAATTAATTACAGTAGTCGAAACCAAGCATTGAGTGGTGCGTCCAAAGGAACGTGTGAAAATTAATGTCAAACAGTCTGGACGATAATTATCGTTCGTCAAATACTACGATAAGACATAATCGCTACGAAGCTTTACAGGAAAAAAATTTTTACTTTTTTAAATGTTTATATATTGTTGGAAATTTTTATTGAAGTATCTAAAAATTTAATTAATTTATAAATTTGAAAATGAATTGATTGACAATTTTGACCAAAATAATTATATTAGAACGCTTAAAACTTTTTGCAGCATTGTCATTAACGCTTAAGCGTTCTATCATTTTAATGTAATTATTTTGATAATCCAATAAAAAAGTATTTTCAAATCTAATTAAATTTTTCGATACTGTAATTATAAAACGTTCTTTCATGTACATTAATGTAAAATAAGTAAGAGTGCAAATTTCAATATTTATTATTGACTTAAGTCTAATCAGATGGAATAAAATATGACAGCAAGGAAGCAAAAATAGAGGAATCAATCCAGCGCGCATACATCGTCTGATATAATTAAATCCTCGGACAGAATTTGTTTAAATCCGAATGTGAAATAATAGAGTCCAACCGAAACTTTTGCCGAAATTAAACCGAAACACTCGTCTACATATAAATTTCAATCGAAATCGAAATCAAAATTAAAAAATAGTAATCCTATAAAGGCCATATGTATAAATGTGCCCATATACACTTTTTTTTCATAAATATCATAATTTATTGAAATAATAATTAAATTTTGGCCGAAATTTTGGTTGTGTTTGATCAATTTTGGCCAAAGAATATAAGTATTTATTCTTCATAAACATCATAATTTAATTATTGAAACAATAATTACACATATTACAATTAATATTTATCAAGAAGAGTTACATGGTTTCAGTCAAAAGTGACACGTAATGAGCGTTCGTTTTCAGTTTTTTCTGTAAAAGTTTCAGATTTTAGAAATAATGCAATCTCACCGATTACTCGTAGATGTTTTCCACCAAGAGTGGAAGCGTCCGTTGTCAACAGAGATAACGGCGTCGAGGAACTGTCCAGGACTTCGACGCGCGATAAATCGACGCCGCGACGCTCGCAAGCTGGACTCAACACATCCCTATAACACATATAGCGAGTTAAATCATTTTCGTATCTTTCGACGGCAGAAATACTTCACAATATTTTCGTAACAAAATACAAGTTTTATTTTAATCTGCCATCCAAATTCCAAGACATTATAAAAATAACATAATCGAACTGCGTATCACAAATGTGATATAAAAACTAACGTTTGCGCTATATCAGTTAATTAAAAATAGAAAATTGCACGTTTCGAATACGTTTCGAAAAATTGCTTCCCTGCTTCCATACCGCTATCATAATCATCGCAGTGATTGTAAAATAATTTATAAGCGACCACGATGTGAAGCTCTCGTCGAGAAATACGAATTTTAATTTTTGTCGAATGTGAATTTTACTTCCCACTACAATCTGTTCATCCGCGTAATCCCTGAACTTTTGAGAATAAAAGTATATAATTCAATTTTAGGTGCTTTTCAGTCGGACTCTACGACGATTAAAGAAATCTCTTTTAAAAGAGTTCGGACAAAATCCGCAAAGGAATATCCTGTATTTTAAAAGACTATTTCAACTTCAAGCGGAACGAGATGTAATAAATATATAATGAATATATATACTTAATTCTCTCTCTCTCTCT
>NW_012130065.1:15333106-15335788 GCF_000143395.1 Atta cephalotes
TATATATATATATATATTATTACTCTCTCTCTCTCTCTCTCTCTCTCTCTCTCTCTCTCTCTCTCTCTCTTCCAAGAATAAAATCGATCACATAATATCATGCATTTATTTTTAAAAAGGAATTATATATTCTTCTATATATTATGCAGAATTTGTAAATTTACATAAAAAAAATTTCAAGGAGAGTATGTAATTAATTATATAAGATTAAAAAAATGTTTAAAAAGAAAGGTTAAAATATTATAAAATTTAAAGATGTTTAATCAGATAATTTGAAGTTATTTAAATACAACAGATTATTATATATTTATTTTATATTTATAAAAAATTAAATAATTTTTTTAATGCAGAAAAATATAAATAATTTTTTTTTTAGCAAACCTAATATTATGTTTTTTCAAGTAAATAATTATTATTCGTATCTTATTGTTCGTAGATATTTTTTCCAAAATTTAATTGTTCATTGTGCAAGTGTCTTATGCTAGATTGATTTTAATTCATCTCATTATTTCCGAAGATATCAAACATGTTTTTATTCGCAGAAATAACATTTCCGTCATTCCTTTTTCTTAAATCTATATTTTACTTTAAACTCCATTTTCTCTCTTTGAATTCGTTTCTATTTGTTAAAGAATGGCTTCCTTCTTTTAATATCATGCGTTTAGTTTCCGGATGCACTTCTCAATTCCTTAAATGATCCCAATTTTAAAAATAATTCTGCTGTTAGTTTCGAAGCACTTAGTCGACTGTTATTTTTAACTTTTCATCTATTCCGATAGTCAATAATCCTCGGCTTGTTTCAATGAAATATTCTATCCGGCTTCCGCGTTTATTATAACTCTTAATAATGTTCCATATATCGTGCTTTCATATTAAGCGAAAACAAATTACGAAAATGATAAACTTGATTTTAACACGACAGACGAATTATAACAATGTACATATATCAACCTCGATGCTTCCTACGGACAGAATTAGATAATCAGAGATGGCGACTAAGTTGTTGCCAAGTCGAGGGATCAGAAATTGTTACGCCCACCCTCCGTCTTAAAGACTAAAACTTGTTATCCTCGTTTTCCATTCATCTCATGTTGCAACCACAAGAACTTTACCAACTTATACGAAATTATTGCCATATGCTTCTTGATGATATAAATCATTCAAAATTTCACTCTTTCACTCACTTTCACTCATGGGAGTTTGTAAATTCATTACATAATTCCCGAAAGGACCAGAAATTACAAAATCAATTAGCAACAATGTGAACAAATCAATAAAACAAATATCGACAAGCCGTCGATGTAATTCGATTTCCACAGAAATCATTTTTTACGTTCGATTGTAAATTAAATAAACAATCGAGAATTGAAGATTCACATGCGAGATTTATCGTTGGAATTAATTGTATTCTCGAATTATTTTTAATGTACATATTTGACAACTCTAATAAAATATTCATGACAGATATAATAATAATTTATCATTATAAAAAGAAAGCTATTAAATATCATAAATAATCCGTGCATATTAATATGTACAAAATCACAAATGTATTTCGCGATATTTTGTTTAAGAGAATAATTGAAAGACGCGATATTATAATTTTACATTACGTTTTCCGGTAGCCTAAAGTTTATCCGTCTTTGTTTCCTGTATATCCTGTATTCAGTTTTCCTAGAGGTCTGTTTCAAAAAAGAAAAGGAATAACTAATGAAATAATGGTGTAAGGTGAAACAAAGAGAATCTTCTCTTGAAGAAGGCGTATGCTAGACATTGACAGAGTAGAAATTTCGTCGACGAAATTTGAACAAGAGGAATAAGAAACTAATTTATTCATCCAAGCTTTATACAAACCCTTTCATTATTCAGCTTTGCTTTCGTACATTTTACATTGCGTCTTTCGTTCTTTAACATTAACTATAATATGTATAAACTATAATATGTATCAGAACAAAAGCTTTTCTTAGGCGGTCCCGTTTCGAAAGCGCAACTTAACCATTATTCTCGTCAAAATAATTAGTCTGATTTTCTAAAATAAATATATTTTATATGACGGTTTCATCTTTTCAAGCATGAAATTCTAATTAATCGTTTAAGTTGTAGATTTTATTGAAGCAGTGGGATGTCAAATAAAAACTGGATGTTGCAATAGCGCCAGGGTCGAGCTAAAAATTCGTAGAATAAAAATTTCGAAGTGTGTCGATGCAAGTAAAGTAAACCGATGACGCAATGTCATGAAATCGAAAGCAGTGCACGTGGCTCGTTCAAAGTACTTAAAAGTCGAATCGTCATTGCGTTTGGCGGTCCGCTTTTCCAATATTTTTTTTTATTTCACATTCTACAGGCTTTGCAGCTTTCGTTTCAGCCATATAGAGTGGCACTTGCACTCGAATACCATTTTTTTTCAAACTGTTTTAAGCTTTCTACGTTTTAATATCAAATACTTTGTTTTAATGAAATGCAATATTAATTCGGATTACTATGATGACATCAAAGTACTGCAAATAAAGCTTGCCCTAAGTCTTTTAAGTTCAATTAATGTCTATCAATGTAACTTTTTATCGTCATCTCATAGATTTGCAAAGTTAAGAATCAATTCAAGATTTTAAAAAATAATAGGTAATGGAAATAACAATAATATTTATATAAAACAGATATATATTATATATATATTAGGTGTAC
>NW_012130065.1:15337495-15342051 GCF_000143395.1 Atta cephalotes
CCTAATATCTATACATATATTAAATAATAATATAAAATCAGATTTACTAAATAATAATATAAAATCAGATTCACTGTATAAATATAAATAATTATACTACATTAATTTAATTCAGCTGATTTTTCTTTTATTAAAAAGCAAGTAACGATGTTTATTCAATTGAGAGTATTATCCATAATTATTTCGAATACGCTTGTTTGTGTTATTACGTAATGTCCATTGAACTTTAAAATACAACTCTCTGTAAAATACAATCTTCGTAAAGTCGTTTCTTTACTTATTTTTATATTTTCTCTTACAATTATGATACATATCGTTTAAACAGGATAGTCCCTTAACGTTCCGTTAATATTTATTGAACATATCCCGTCGCATTAAATCGTTATAAATTACTGGCTGATGCGATAACCACCTAGCTAGATACAAACGTGTGTATGATGTATATGTGTGCACGTTCTAAATAGTGGTATGTCATTTGAAAGTGAGTGATTCAAAGTAAGCGATATTCATTAATATACATTCCCCACATGAGATACTTTGAATGCGAAGAAGGAGGAGAAAAATAGAAAAAGGAAGAGCTTCCATGCCTTTTGAATATATCTGTCGCTTGATTTTTTAAACATCGCATAATTAATTAATGCGACATAAATAATTAACGCGCATAATCAACTGACAATGAGAGATTTTAATCGAAATGAATTCAACCTGAGAGAACAAATACAGTATTGTCACAAAACAGGAAAACGTCAGAGAAATTGAAAATGATCAGGAAAATCAGGGAAGTCAAGTTTTCAAATTTTCTGGAAAATTAAAATTCTTGGCTTTAAAGAATTTAATGTAAGTACATCATATCTCTATGCAAACTTAATAGTTAAGCAGCAACATTAACAAAGTAATTTACACATTGTGTTAAGTTATTCCCTCAACAAAATATTTGACGGTTTTAAAATCGAAATGAAAATACAAAAAAATTTCAAAATATTATTAAAAGTATCAGGGAAGATCATAAAATTTTGTCTGGAAATTAAAGAAAAATTATGGAATTTTTAAAATTGTGACAACTTTGAGATAGAAATAAAGAAAAGAAATCATTATTTGATTTGTGAATTATTTCTTTTTATTCTAAGACATATTTCGTATTGAAAAGGTGCCAATCGAATTCTTTACAATCACGCAAATTGAATTTTTTTTCCTTCTGGATTCTCGCAATAGACGATAACACGCGTTTAATTATAATGCAAGCCGTAGCTTCGGGGAGTTATTATGAGCAACAAAAGAATCCGCGCAATCTGAGAAAGATCTTGTGTTGACGAATATTATGCTTTTCATGCAAAACGTATTGCATGGTTGTGATCCCAGAACTTGTAAAATCAAAATTTTTCCATGCGACGATATGAAGAGACGTAACAAAAACCCATGGGCTTTGTACAATTCTCGGCTCGCCGCGTAACAATGCTTGGCAATTAAGAGTAATCTGGTTGAAAGCGTAAGGCGCTTTCACGCAAGCACAGCGACAGGTAGCATTGTCTTTCCATGAAACAGCACGTTTATTTTTTTATACTACTTGTTACATTGGATAAATATATTAGTAGAGTGATACGGCAATCAGGTGAATTTGATTAAAGACAAGAATAACAATGATGATGGCGAATTGTTTGTGAGACAAATAACAAAAGTCAAGAAGATTGAAAAAAATTGACGTTTTAATTTTCTGAAAGGAGATTTCTGCGTTTGTCATCTATCTAAAGTTCTTAAAAGTTTTTCTATTTATATCTTGCTTGTCATAACCGCTTGGACTATTAAGCTACTTGATTGCTAAACATTAAATGGCCGTTCAAATGAGGCGAAGCTTTTCAAAAGTTTGGGACGTTTCTAAAACAGTGGCGTTTTAAAGTGCATCTCGTTCATCTCCAGAGAAATTCTCTGTCAGTAAATTTCGCCCATTAATTTATTGCTCACTCTCGAAAAATCGCAGAAAAGTTAAGAAGTGGCGTTTACAAAACTGCAAGATAAATTGCCGTACGAACGGCGTATATATTAAAATAACATCATTTCCTTATCCCGGAAAGGAATTTTTAATTACAATAATATAATCGTGTCTCCCTCCTTTCTCGTTTGTGAAGAAATTTTTCGCGGCTAAATAAGGGTTTATATATTCGTGCTGATTAAAACAACTAAAGGACAAGAGGTCTCTTGGATAAATTATCAAGATAAATTGCATACAAACATATCAATTCTATTGTTAATAAATATTTATAATTTCAATTTATTTTTCTTCTTTTAAATAATAGTTATTTTTAATAAAAATTATTTTTTTGATAATAAATTTAAAATGTATTTATGAATTAAAAAAGAAATCATTATTATGTACTCAATTAATTTTTTTTTGAAGAAATATTATAAAATTCATCAAAGATTTTATGTAATAACCAAATCGAATTTATTTTAATTTAATAATGTCAATTGAAGTATTAAATTTATTAGGATTCAAAATAAATATTTATAAATAATAAATCTGATCATACTTGTAATGAACTTATAAAGATAGATTTGCGGATAGGATATATGAACTTGAAAATTTTTGAAACAAGTAATTATTATTTGCGTACAGTACATTAAAAAAACTTATTAAATCTTATATATTTTTTTAAATAGTATTAAGTAAACATTTATTTATAGTAAATATTTACAATAAAAAATATTTAAATCAAATTAATGTTTTCTGTATTAAATAAATGTATGTATATATTTATATATTTAGTAAATATTTGATTAAAACTATTCAAATAAATATTTATTAAAATTTAATATTTTTTTCAGCATATATTTTTTGCAGCATATAAATCTGCACTTAATTAAATAAATGCTTCCAGTGCGTTACTTATTATATTTCCTTTGTCCCTTATTATAAACGCATCATGATGAATGCGGCGACTTTGCCTATTTATTTCCGCCCACAAATCCGCTTCCCCCTCATCGATGCCATGATAATAAATCGGTACACCCTGTAGAATGGGAAATAAGGACCGACCTCCTACGATTTCAAAAATAGAAGTACCTTCTACCTTCTTTTCTCTTCCTCCTCTTTCTTTAATGGATCGTCGGATCGTCCCGGAAATCGATAAAAGAGGTAGGAGGAGCCATTTCCTTTTTTTCGTGAATGAATCTAAAGAAGATTGAATGTAACGCAGTCAGTTGGTATATCTTCAGTCATCATTAAACAACATGTGATACATGACGGTAGTACTTGACTTAATGGAATGTTCTTTAACGATAGGTATTACGTATAGTACATTCCAAGCGTGTCTCTGTAGGCATTAATTAGTGAGAATTAATGGCAAAAAACGTTAAACGTGAAATTGGTGATTTCGGAGATTTATGCTCTGGAAAATATTCTCTCTTGTAGAGAAAACGTCATTGCAATGAGAATCGTATATCCATCATATATAATGGAAATAAATTGTAAGTTCATTGTGTAATTGACGAATAATGCAATCGTATTTCAACACGAGACATCGCGAAGCTGAAATTATTTTCGTAAAAATATGGAGAAATAATAATTATGACCCATTATTGATCGCCTAAATGGAACAAGAATTTTTCGCTTTGAGAGTGAATTTTAATTTTGCGATAACGACAAAGGATGTCGGGGCGAATATTTTGAAACTGATCCGTCTCAGGATCGACCATCGTGATAATGGAACAATGATGTCGCGAGGGCGGACGGCATGCATTTTTCGCAGCCTTGCCTACAACGGGAAGAGTTTCTATAAGTCATATGACGTAATGCCGACGGTTATCCGATTGGATAATCGGTCCCAGGACGCGCGTATTGCGGTTCCATTGCGCATCTATAAATATCGCCATATTGTCATTCGCACAACGTGACACGCGTGAAAATTTATCGTCCTCGACGGCGCAGATGTCCAAAGTATTAAAAGTACGATAAAGCTTCACTCACACCAGGTAAGTTCCCCGCGTTGCCGGTAGAAACTCCTCTCGATCGAAGGAAGTCAAGACGTCGTCGCCCACTTCGAAACTGACACTGAAGTATTCGTTACTGGATACCTATAACCAGAATGAATGCTTGTAAGCACAATTAATTTTATCTCTATAGATGAAGCTGATCTTAATATTCTTGTAATTAGAATCTTGATTTAAGATAATTCTTGGTCTGGTAAAGATTTCACTTCATTGTCAATGTAGATGAAATTTAATAGAGTTTTAAACAAAAATAGAGTTTTAACAAAAAAGTGATATACATAAATGCTAAACTCAGACTGTTTTCATTTTCATCAACAGAAAGTTCTTGTACGACAACTTTTATTCGAGTTGTTTGCATTTCATATTACCTACATCTAAAAGAAAGTTATTTCCAGATTTGAAAAAAATATACGTGATGAAATCTAGTAAGGCAATAGAGTTACTCCAATGAGAAAAATATTAAATTTTAATAAATATTTGAACAGTACTGAATATTTGTTTACATTTTTTTTTAAATTTACACTAAATGTAAACTTATATTTTATATATATATATATATATATATATATTGG
>NW_012130065.1:15342071-15347533 GCF_000143395.1 Atta cephalotes
ATTATATATATATATATATATATATATATATATATATATATATATCACGATGTATATAGCGATTGGATGCACTAATGCATTATTAAAGCCGTTATACACTAATTTAATCTATAAAAGTAAAATGCAAATATTTTGAATTGTAAAATATAGAATTTACCTAAGCACAAATAAATGTAGGGAGGATTTTATGGTTTAATCCGTTTATATATATTTATATCAAACATATTTTTACATCAATTTGTGTACAACGGCTTTAATGTGAGCATCGAGTGCATCCAACTGAATTCGTTATTAGATTTTTATCTAATTGTTAAAATTAATTTTAATTTTGATACATATCGCGCAAGAATAAAATATCAAATCTAAGAGATAAAATATTTTCGCGTAAAAGCGACAACTTTAAATAATGGATTTCTGATACTGATAAATCCGTACACGAAACTCAACGATTAACTCCATTGATTGTCCCTTTCAGGATTATACTCTAAAGAAAACTCGAGCCGATTTTGCTGCACAAAAAGCCGACTTTTAGTTTTACTGTTAATCGCTTTAGGATCGAATTAATCAGTAAGCTGTGACATACTACGGTTTAAAGCGAAACTGAACACTGAATGAATAAATCTCGTTTAAATGCACAATTCGTGACAAGGCATTAAATTTAAAGGGAAAAATTAAGTATCGCAGTATCTTGAATACAACTATTACAATCGACCACAGTCTCAAGATTCGCATATTTCAGCGCGCGATAAACAAAGCTTCAAACAAATTAGATGTTTATCTAGCAATCTGGCAACGTACAAAACATTCATGAATACAAAACGCCCAACAAATATTTCTATAGCGCGCGTTCTGGCGATCTTTAACACAGATAGCTTGAAATCGAGCGTCGTTTATATTTTGTACACAATCTTTATTATGCATCTCGAAAACTTAGAAAATTGACCTAGCCGTTACTGCGATTACTCGTTCCCGCAGTTCGGTGCCTGGATTCAATATTGCCGCCACGTTCGCCCATTCGATTCAATTTTTTTCT
Source organism: Atta cephalotes (assembly GCF_000143395.1). Lineage (NCBI taxonomy): Eukaryota > Metazoa > Arthropoda > Insecta > Hymenoptera > Formicidae > Atta > Atta cephalotes. Next base: position 15,343,105 of record NW_012130065.1, read on the forward strand.
CTTATAAATAATGCAGAGACGCAATGTTTTCATAAATTCATAAATTCCATAAATTCGAGTCATTTGGATAGGTTGGTGAGTTAAACTCGCGAAATTAAATATTAAAGCGCGACTCCAGAGTAATCGTGACAAAGATTGTTGCTTGTCATCATTGCGAATTATAGCTTATCTTGCTGCTCAGCATAAATGATACACTCGATAAGTATTTCAAGAAAATATTTATCGAATGAGCCGATGAAAAGAAATAATCATGTTTAATCACGATTGGCAAATCAAAGCATTGTTAAACAAAGGTCGTGAGAATTACAAAATCTTGGCTGTCTTTCGACTTTTAAATAAGAAATTTTCTAACTTTTTGAAATAAATTTAAGACAACTGTTCCATGTGGAAGATATATTTTTCGTTTCTTGAATGCGTCAGTTGTTGACGTAATCATGTACATAAATCATCATCACTCGAATTGTAAAAGATAGTTGTCGGTTCTTATACCTTGAACTCCGAGGATTTCGAAGTCTGTAACTGCAATTGTCGCAATACATTTCACGCGAAACGTGGAATGCATAACGAGACGCAATATTTATACTGAATTGTTTCTTTGGCTATGTAATTTTGAGTATATAATGGAGAGAAAGAAAGAGACTATATGTGTTCTTCCGCGTGGACTTTGTACTACCAATTTTCTTTTCATTAACAACTTAAAAAATATGCGCGCTATAGAATGCGCGGCATTGAATCAAAATAAAATTGATTTTTCATGTATTCCACATTTTTCATTTCAGTATTTAAGTTTACTTTAGATGTATAATTCCAAATTCGGAACTGAATTCTATTTATATTTAATTTTGCATGTCGTGTAACATAAAAAACATTTGAAGTAAAATTTACATATTTACAAAATATATATATCAGGGTATATATTTATATTTAAGATATGTGACATACAAAATTATAAATAGAATTTTATTTTGAATTTGATCTCGAATTATAGATTGTATAAAGGCTTAATAAAGATTTAAACAAATATATAATACTATGATAATTGCCAAAGTTATCAGATAATTCAACTGTCCTCTCAGAAAGAATTTTTGATAAGAAGATAAAAATTCTTGACGTACTTAATCTTATCGCAATCTTAATGCAGTATAAAAATAATACAATATTAAGATTAGATCAATAATTTCTATTCTTCTTCCTTGAATTAAATAAGATTGATTTATTTTCTTGAGACAAGAATGGCACATATACTATTTAAATTTATATATTATGTTTAGAATAAATTTGTACATTTGTTATGACGATGTGCTGGCGCCACAGTATTTGACCAATGTCTAAAATGATTTTATTTTAGAATTAAGAATTTTCTATTTAAGATTAAAATATTTCCTCTATTTAATAATATGATTGTCTCTATATTGATCCCATTTTATAATAAATCGAAAAGTACTATTGGATCAGGAAATCTTTTCTATGAGTGTGTGTTCAGTAAATATAATTGATAGATACACAATGACGATAAATTTTTCTGATACTGAATTTTATTTCGCTATATTGTTAAGTATCTAAAGATTGTAAAATATTATCCTACATTTTATAAATAAAATCATCATTTATGGATCTTTCTTATTAATCCTTTTTTTTCTTTTCTTCTTATTAGTTAATTTTAAATTTCTTTATCAAGATTGAAAGATTTTAATAAGAAATATTTACTTTAGGAACTCTTCTTAAAATATAGATTAATTCTAAGCTCGTAAAAAAAAACCGTAGACTTTTTCCAAATTTTATAGCAAGTCATATATTTCTTTATTCCTGTTATAAGTTTTTTTTTATATGATATTCAACGAGGCAGGCGAAATTAAGAGAGGAGATAATCTCATCTATTGTAATTTCGTCAACATACTTCAGCATTATATATAATATTGTAAATAAAATTTATTATTTTTGGAATTCTACGAGGAGCTATGCTCTGGAGGCACTGTTGATACGTTTGCATAATATTGACTCAGCTTTCGATAGAGAATAACCGAAGAAACAGAACTCCATTACTATTCCTCGAGGATGTATGTAATTTATAGACCTTCCCGAAGTAAGAATAAATACTTTGGGAGTTCGTGACAATGATACTAATGTGCGTGTAAATGCTTAATGAAAATTTTCCTGTCGCTTTCTATGAGAGGCGAAACTGTAACATTATTTATCATCCTTTATGGCATTTGTCTTCGTAATGACTTTTTACGATTCTTTTATTACAGCTTTAATTTGTTATATCAAACTTAAACGTGCAAAAAAAGTCCATATTTTTTTTCGAAAACTTATGGTGCAAATAACTGAATGTAATAAAAAAAAGAATTTGCATATGATTGTAAATTTTTTCGAACAATCGTTCTTTCATTATATGTTTTTTCTGCTATAATTAAATTAGAATTATTTCTATTTGTTACGAAATGACGACTATGTCTTATTTTTTTTATTGTATCAGAAAATATTTTTTAATATTTTCTATGACTTTTTAAATTAAATTATGTTATTTTACTTATGCTTTTCTTAATGCTACGTTCATAACTCACTAGAATTTACTATCCAGAAACTTTCTTCTGACAAAATTTTTCTTTAATCTAATAATCCATACGTGAGAAAACTATCAATCCATTCTCATCAAGAGTAAAAGAAATTAAAAGAGAGAGAGAGTTCTGAATTATTCGAGGACTACAGTTTAACAAACTCAATTCTCGTCGTATATTATTACGTGACTCGAATGAAACTCGCAATGTATCTCAACTTTTGCCAAAAGTATGCGACGATTTTGTTAAATCGTACTAAATTTCGTGAAATTTTAGTATAGAATAAAAAGAGGCAATGAGCTTTGAAATATTTCATCAGTGCCAGTTTTATTTACTTATTCATTCAAACAGTAAATATCGACAGCTAAATTTTCAGTGCACATTTTCCTTGCAATTTCATATTTGATAGATTGATTACATGCTCGTTCTATTGTAACAATATCATATAACTATCGCCGTTCACGTTTTTACGTCATAGGCGGCACGTGTAGGCGTAGTTGCAAGTAGTCCAAATCAACGCCTACGTGACCACTTACATTTCAGTACATTACGTATAGATATAAACCTTATTCATATAGTGTTTACCCTTTCCTATCGATCTATACACATGCCAGTTTGCGGTTTGGTGCAGTCTTGAAATAGTGGACTTTAATCGTTATTGCAATTGCAATATAAATAAAATTATATAACTTTATTAAATAACTTTCAGTGTCAATAATTTAAAAAATAAATCTAAATTTAAAAAAAAAATAACAAAGAAAATATATGATAGAGTAATTTATGTGAAAAATATAAAAAATAATTTATACATATTGGGAATAACTGCGTGTTTAGAGATTTTAAAATGTAAAATCATAATTTTGAGTAAATCTATTTTATTTAGCTAATATTTTATAATAAAAACGCGAACGCGAAAATATAATCGAGTAACTTTTACGTGGGAACCTTTTAATCCTTTCGAAAGCTTTACGAGAACATGAAATCATATGAATGGTAAAGCTCGGAGTGTATTTTGCAAATTATCTTTGCATCGTTAAAAGGTCACTTCATTGTAACCGCAGTCTAATCTATTAATTCGATCTTATTTCTCGAAAATGATGTGAGCTTAAATTGAGAACTATCGATTTTTATTCTGTAGAACTTAAAAAAAAGCTCTCTTGCGAAGTATTACGTTTCTGGGCCTTCATCGACCACTTGTGGCGGAAAATTGCAGTAATTTTGTACTCTTTTGTGATTTGTCGAGATTTTTATTCTCGTTAAGATACGACCTTGACGGCGAGAGTGCAGTAAATCCGGGTAATTTTGCAATGCCGAGTACTCATTTAGTTCTGATGCTTTCGTATGAACAAACGATCTGCTATAGTCGTATTATTTTGTACTACAATTTATGTACGTGCTCTTTTTCTCATAAATTATTTACATTCTAATTATTGAATTATTGCAGCCGTTGACAATAGTGTGTATAAGTAAAAATGAAATAAACCTTCAGATTTAATTCTATTAAATAAATAAGAAATAGGTAAGGTAAAAATAATATTTAATAATAAAAGTATAATATAAAAATGTGAATTTTATTATATTTTGTAAAGCCATGTAAAATAGATATACATTGGCGACAGAATTAAAAGGAATAAATATGGCAATTTATCCGTGACGTAAACATATAAACCCGTCGTAATTGTCAACGTATTCTCATTAAATCTGAGTAATATGTAATCTATTTTATCTAAAAACATACGAGAGAGAGAGAGAGAGAGAGAGAGAGAGAGAGAGAGAGAGAGAGAGAGAGAGAAGAAGTAGTAGTAGTTAGTTACTACTACTATACTAGTATTACTTATTATTATTATTATTAATAATAAATTAAATTAGTT
>NW_012130065.1:15347553-15371403 GCF_000143395.1 Atta cephalotes
AGAGAGAGAGAGAGAGAAAGAATTGAATAGTTATTTCCGCATACTTGAAACTGTAATTTCATTATCTATTTAGATAAAAAATGTTATCGAATAGCTATAAAGCTAGTGCTTAGCGATCGATTGTGCTTAGCGTTTGGTTATTAACCAAATTATCCACGTAAACATCGGTTATTAATGACCACATAAATATCGATGGCCCAATACAGTGGTGCAAACATTATTAATGCTCGCTTTACACTGGTTTAAATTCCCTTGTGGCCTTTATACATTTTTGATTGTACCAGCTGCTCATTCGGTGATGTTAAGTCTTGTTAATATCACATAATTACAGAGATGAGATATTTATATAATTAACTGATGCATGTATCTACATAATGAATATAAGCTCCATTTCCGAGCACTTCATGCAGCAGATTCTAAGACGCAATATGAAATGATGATTTAGTGTTCCATTTGATGCTCGTAACGCTTATAAAATTATTTCATACTCTTGTTGTTCATTAAATGTTAACAGAAATAACAAATGTGCTCGCGAATGTTTTTTTTCTCTCTGTTATGAATGTTAAATGAAACGTATCCTTAGGAACAGATTAGCGTTCGCGCGGCTTTAAATTTTGCCACATATATTTAGCGCATATTTTGGTGCTGATATAAATTACTTTTACTTCGCTCATTATGTGCGCTATTATTAATCATGCAGCTAATTTTATTTTATTATCGCGTTGAAACTATAGTAAACTATGGTGTTACGGTTTCATCAAGTATTTCACGGTAGCGCGTATTTCCCGACCATCGTTCATTATATACAATGCTCGTAGTTTTACGAAACCAGATCCGACTAATAGCGATTTCGTGTTTCGTCCTGTTTTCACGCCGCCCCCCGCACTAGTTTCTGCGGATGCTTCTAAATTTTGTATTCCGACTACTTCCTCGAAGGGATCACACAAAGAAGTCTGCTCCCTCGCAAAGCAGATTGAATATTGAATCGCTTGATGATTGATTGTTTAGCGCAAATTGTATTAAGTGTGACTTAATTAATTCCAATTATTCACATGCCATAAACGATATAAACGAAATAGCGACATGTGTATACAAGCGCGTACATCCCGTACAAAACTGTTCAAATTATCGAGCGAATTATGGTGAAATTGCCCGCGGGGATGTGAAATTGTATGCAATGAAGCGATAAACAGTAATGAGAATTATTATTAAGATTCGCCATTGAAAAACATTAATTGCTCATCCATTCAAAAAAATATTTTTCACATAAATACATTAAGAAAACAAAATTGTTAACTAGAGATGCATGTACGCATGATGTGCGTAATGTATCCTTGTTTAATATTCGGTGAATGCACTCTAGACTAAATACGTTTAGTTCGTAGTGATTATTTATATATATAGTTCAAGTATTTTTATGTTTAAGTTAAATATATGTGTTAAATATATATGTGTTAAATATATCATGTCAACAAAAAATCTTGTAATTTAAAACATATTCTTACTTATTATTTAAAACATATTATTTGAATTAATAAATATTTGCTAGGCAACCCATGATTGTTGTATTTAGATGAATTAATTAATATGTTATTAAAACAGCAACTTTTTTTTCTCAAAAATCGTAAATATAACAATGAAATTTTACGAAATATAATAATGAATCATGTTTTTCTTTCTTATTTCAGGATAACAATATCTTTCTTATTCTTATTTTTTCATACTTTTTTCATATACTTTTTTTCATATACTTTTTTCACTAATATCTAAATCTTAATATTATAATTTAAAAAAAAGGAAGATGAAGCGAAGTATGAAATAACTCTGGAAAAGTCGCTGCGAAATTAAAAAGAATCGATAAAAGTACTTAGAGTGGGAATTTAAAATATTGCGCAAATTAATTAACGCCTGTTGGGAGAACGTGATAAGGCGGTTTTTTTTCATTGCTCAAGTGTATCGTCTCTCAACAGAGTGGAAAAGAGATAAGAAAGAGACGGGTGAAGCGAAATGGCAGGCTAAAATTTTTATGATGATGCAAGTGATTACGTGATGCTGGACGGAGAAAGCTTTATTTCATTTTCAATATAATCTCGTTGCATAATTGTCACGGACGTGGGATTATGCGAATTGATATATTAATTTTATGGATGTACTCGGTGACGTTTACGTACGCATTAACGCACACTGCAAGAAAATGACAACAGGCCAGCTAATATAATGAAATGTTAGAAACTGTCAACAACGCGGAACAATTCCCATGTGCAATTAAAGTTAGTTTGATTATCTCCTCTTGTTAATGAATGGCATTCTGTAATGCCTATAGTAACATCATGACTTAATATACTTATTAATCCTGAAATCTAATTGTAAAGTCAAATATAATTCCATTCGGAAAAGGACGTTTACAAGATTGCTATTTAACATATAAAATGAAAAGACGAAGAATTTTTTTCCATAATTTGCCATCCATATAACAGCCATAAAAAATATTAACAAAAAAATTATGTCTCTCTCACTTTATTTTGTTAAATTATAATGTACATTTGTAGAACGAATTTTATTTTTACTGCTTAAATTTGTCGCCGAATTATTTTTTTTAAAAAAAAATCATCTTTTTCTAAAATATTTTATGCATTAAATTTTTTATAATATTACATATTTTATTTATCATAAATAATATTGTGTAATAAAATGTATAATGCTTTTAAATAAGAAAAATAATTATTTAAAAGAATTTTTATACATCGTTGAAAAAATTAAAAATACAAATATTCTCATTCACATCATCTACCCTGTTAATTACGGAGATGGGCTTGAAAATAATACACAAAAATATACTAATCGTTGTAATAGCTTCTTTTTTGGAAGAAATAAAATAATGTTAGATTAAGTCGATAAAGTGCCGCTGATCCGCGAGATGAATACGACCTCTATAACAAATTACATTACAGTAAATTATAATAAACACTACATTTCTACATTATTTTTTTATCATCCACCTGGAGAAGGAAATTAGTTTCGTTGACACTCGACGGGACGCGGAGTAATTACGTGTGTTTTATATCGACTAGGGCAATAAAATTTATAATCTTTTGCGTAACTTATAAGAATGGACATTTAAACGCATAAATATTGATAATCCATTGAAAAGCCGTTAATTGCACATTACTGTCCTGTCGCGCACTTAATCCGATTTCATTGTAAATTCAGCGAGTGAACATGAAATCTCCATTTGGAATGCGGGTTGCAGTTTGAATCATATCCGAGATGCTTCACCAAAAGCATGAGGAGGTATCTTTCAATAATGGCTTCTACACGACGAATTTTACCAATCAATTTAAAAGACGTTCAAGATTGTAATTAAGTGTGCACGTGCAAACAAGTACGCGTTCTAAAGGTAAAAGTTTTTAAATGCGCGAATAATAAAAACGCATGAAAGTTTGTGTATTCAAATAAGAAGATAGAGTTAAAAACACGCGCAAGTCCACATATAGGAACTATATGTGGAGTGTGGAGTGTGGAATTTTCTAAATTTGAAAATTCCACACCTCAAGCAAGAGCATAGTAAAATACAAGTTTTTATTCTATGAATTTTATTGATAAAAAACTAGTTTTATTCTTATTGCGTGTTTTAATAAACTAGATTCTATTTAAAGATTCAATAAATGTTGTTCGTATTTTTTGACCCTTTTATTTACTAATTTTTGCTTAGCAATCTGAAGAAAATTGTACATATTTTAATTTACAAGTTTTTACTTTTATAGATTTGATCACATTCAAACGTGATCAAATAAAATGCGCGCATAAGATGTAAAGGTAACAACAATCTTTGAAGTGCCACGAGTTTACACTTTCAAATCTGCATTCAAGCACAAACGTAAGAATGTATGATCTTTTATGCGTCGTCTATAATATGTGTCGTCTACAAAATAAATTTGATGGAAAAAGTAAGAGTAACAATCAACTAATCACGGTTGTGTATGATTATTCTTCCCACATTCGACTATAATTGGACATTAATCAACTTTTTACTTTTACTTTTTGCATCATGCTTATTCAACATGGAAAAAAAATTTAATTGAACTGATGGGAATTCTGATGGAAAATGAACGATCCAAAATTCTGGTTAAGTCTATTAGATTTCTGGTTAAAATTACTAGAATTCTAGTAGATTTAACCAAGAAAATTTTTAATGTTGTCTGAAGATTATCGCAACTGAAATTTTAGTAGATTTAACTAGAAATCCAATAGATTTAATCAGAATTTTGTTTATTTTCCATCACAATCCTAGTTAATTCAATTAAACACTTTCTCTGTACGCATATTGTAAATGATGCATTATATGATCAACGTTCTTCTTGACGATCTAAACTTATGGTTTTGCGTACATTTCTATTAACACGCAAGTAAAGACTACTAATAATACAAAAGAATTGAGTTCTTGCCAGTTGTATTCAATCGTGAGTGAAATCGGGTCGAAATGCAATATGAACCGTCGCATATCACAGACAATCCGCGGACTTGGATATACAGGTGTATATAGTCACGCTTGTGGAATGGATATTGCGTCATTACGCTTCATCATATATAAAATTTATTGAGGACGTTAGGAAGAACGAGAACATGAAATGAAATAATTGTATTTCATTGTTTGCATAATTTTCATGGTCGCTCATTGCACATTTTCCATTCAGTCACCGGTTTCAAATTTATATTCGAGCGACGGAAGATAAATCTCTGGCAAGCGGTGTGGAGAATATGGAAACATTTATATTTCTTTTAGACATCCGCGATACAATGACGATAAGAGCTCGCCGATCACGTTTTGCTTTATCCGTTTTATTCGCTCGTCGCGCTGGGACAAAAGGAAATCCGTGAATAAAGAGAAAATTCTCTCGTTATATCGAGCTTCTCTCATATGCGCAAAAATCCTTTATTTCTATGTCGGATATACACATCCTTCTCCTTCCATTTCACTCTCAAGCAAATGTGACATAAATATTTCGCATTGCATATAATCCTCGCGGATATATATGTCTGTTTATGCAATATTTAACATCGAAGTTCGAATTTTTTATCAAAGATGATTTTCATCAAAGACAATTTTTTTCCTTTTCAACAGACTTTAAAGTAAATTAAATTAAGTGAACGATTTGTTAATTATAAGTAATTAAGAAAAGAAAAACAAAAATAAAAACGACTTAAAACTTTCATAAAAGTAAAACTTTCATAAAATGGCAATGGAATCTACTAGTACTCCAGATTTGAAATAACTTCGGACAACTCTATTTCCGGAAACTTAACGCATTCTGAAGTTAATTGCTAAGTTATTTAATAACGAAACTTTAGCTGTTTCGTCAAACCATGGTATGCATAGTTTTCGGCGGAGAAAAAAGTCTGACTTGTGAAACTTCCACGGAAACTGCATTGAAGTTTCTTCCTTTTAATTAAAAGTGATACGCTAATAACAGTATGTCAAAGACATAAAAACGCGGAGGAGAGGCTATAATAAGGGATTTTATAAATTATACTACAAAAGCAATATTCGCTAAAATTTAAATTGAAGGAAGGGACTCCCTTTCCTTCAAAAGAGCAAGGAAGTTCAGAAGGAGCTCAGATATTCCATTAGAAAATAAGCATGCGTGAAAGCGCGTCACAAATCATTTCCGATGTGACATATTGAAGAGGCGTTTGTCAAAATATATTTGTCGATAAGAACTCACCTGAGAGCGTGAGAATTTGTGCCTGCGATTGGAGTTCGCGATCTCGGTTGGTGTCACACTCGGTGCGAGAAATCGTATCCGATTGCACTCAATGCCGAGAGGGTGGTGTTGCAACTGATGGGACTGCTGATGGTGATGCAGGTGAGGGGGTTGCTGCTGCGAGGGATCGCCCTCCAGATGATGCTCCCCCGTATCTAACATGCTGCCACTCAGGGAGTCTAGCTGCGTCAACGACCTCGAACGCACCTGCAACAATAAAGGATCATGCATACGTTAGAAAAAAGATTCTATGAATTAAGTCTCTGCATAACTAAACAAGAAACGTGTACTACGTATGCTTGTTATTAACTGCATTATACAAATGATAATATCTTTAATAATAACAATTTAATAATAAAAATATATACCTACTTAATAATAATATAGATATTTAATCCTCAACTACAGTTTTATATATACATATGTGTATATGAAAACTCTACACTTAAATTCTAAAGCGTTCTATTTGAAATACAAAATGCAAGTAAATGTCCGCCTTAGTTGATAGAAGAAGGTTCAATATTTTATTTAGAACCTCCTAGTACCAAAAAGTTTTTACTTCGAGTCTAAACTGTTGCTGTAGAGAGTTAATAACAATTACTTAGAAACTTGTTTATAGGAAATGTATAGACAACTTTTTAGAGAATGAAGGGTGTTCTTTTATTCTCTACTTTAGAGTAAAAATATCATTTTTACTCAATCTCGTAAATTTCTCTCTCCTAAATTTCTATTTCTTTAAAAGTGACAAATGTTGTTCTTCCTGTGCTTATCTAATTGGTAGTAAATTAAATTCAACTTTTAACACAAGACTTTTTAGCAATGCTCTATTTCAAAAATATAAAAGAAAGAAAAATACTTTTTTCTTCAAAATTATATTTTCATTCAACGTGACCATTGAAATTTTTTAGATAGTGTGAATTCATATAAATTATTTGCTTTCTATCACTGCAAGCAATCTCATGCAAATATCATATATCTCGTTCCATCTAATTCTTCCCTTCCCGTAATTATCTTCCAATTACTTGAGGATCAAGCCGAATGCTTCGGAATTGCGAGCACGAATAATGCGATCCGTGTTATTGCAGACGCGCACAAACGGCTAACAATAAAACAAATTTGTGGCCGCAATCAAATGCACCAGTATACGCGAGGCGTGTCTGAAAGGAGGGTGCACAAACGAAGTGGAGGGTGACACATCGATAGAGGCTGGCTGGTCTGATATTAACGAATGCGTGGCATAGCAATGTGTGGACGCAACCAATAGGCTGACTTCCTGGGAGATAAATTCAAGGGAAACCTTCGTGTAGACGAAGCGGGTCACTGGACGATCGATTTATGCGAATCAATTCCTCCTGCTGTACCTCGAGGGATTCCTGTCATTCGTTATCACGATTTACTTGTTGTGCTCTTCTTTTTTTTTACTCGTAATAATTTACCATCACGACATGCGTCTTCAAGCGAAGGGATTTCTCTCGCTTGGTTTCTCTTTCTTTCTTATTAGCGACAAACTACGTAAGATATAATTGAATGACTAGGGTACAGAGGGAGGACAAGTTTTCATTTTGTATACGACGGTTTTAAGCGAAGTAGTTATCAAACGACGTGTAACTTTAGACGACGTTGGAAACAGGGAAGAAGCGTGACTGTCGTGTTAAGTTTATAACGAGCAGCTAAGCTGTCTAATTTAGAAGTTAGGGAAAAGTAATAACCATTCGTAAAACCAATTTAAAATAATCACGAACGAAATTACACAATGTTTAATATACATATAGGACTATCACTTTTTACAAAAATTCTTTACCTTATTAAGAAATCGATCAGAGTTCTCAAATATAGGTTCCAAATATAGGTTAACAAAATCATATTAAAAGTATTTTTTTTTTAATATTAAAAATCTTTCTAAAAAGAAAGACAAAAATAAAAATTAATCATGTTTTTAATATTATAAATATTAAGTGATCTTTGGAATATTTTCAATATGTAACATAAGATGGATTATGTCATAACAATGCACATAAGATGGACATATGATGTAATAAAGATGGACTATCTATTTTAAACATTTTAAAGAAAATTTTTTCTATAAAAACATTCACATGAACCATTTTATGAGAATACAAGATATTTTTTGATAACAATTCTTTTGTATAACAATTCTTTAGAAAACTCTCTTGCTCAACTTTTACGACCGAAAATAACGAGATATTCTATCTTATATGAATGATTTTACAAATAATTTCTATAATATTGTCAATTATCTCAGGCAATTTTGTCGTACCATTCTAGGTGTATCCGTATAAATAATAACACAGAAAAAAGAAAGTAACTATCGTAACTAAAAACTGTGTTTGATAACTAATAGGTGTAAAATATGATATCATAAAAATAAAATATAGGTATCATAGCTAATATCATAGCTAATATCTTAACTGTGATATCTATATTATAGCAGCAACAGCAAATTCCGTTCCACTGTAATTTATAAATAGTTACGGCAGCAAATATATTTTAACAAACCAAGATTAGTTACAGTAAAAAAATTTTTTTTGATAAAGTTATCTAGCAAATAAAAATCGTATATGTTGTTCTGACACATTTGTATCCGGTATAAAAACTTCAAAATAACAAATTACAATAACGTGACACTTAAATTTGACTTATATGTATAAAACAATAAATCTAACGCGATTCATATGTAAAAACTTGAGATTTTGTAAAAATACGCAACGACTGACTAAACATAATTTATTAAATTGAAAGTAAAACGCCTGTCACTTACAATGCAAAAAATAAAATTCAATGTATATATATATATATATATATATATATATATATATATATCTCAAACAAATAAATCTAATTATAATCTGGAACTCCTCGAGATTTCCCCTATTGTGCTCGAATCGTCCCAATTTCTAAAGTGTCCACAATTTCCATTTTATCATGAGCGATACAACGGTTTCATCTGAGATTGGGTTACATACATTTCGAGCATTTAGGGCGAAAACAGGATATTTACCCGACCTCGAGTGCGTCATCGTCCTGTCAAATCCTTTTTAACTGTCAAAGGGACTTCCATGAGACACAATTATTCGGATTGATAAAAGCACTCGAGGTAATTTACACAATGAGGAACAAGCTGCTCAATAATAGCTCAAAATTGTATTACAGAAGTAACGTGCAAATTATGGTCGCGTTCAAAGATTGCATTTCATTATATATTTCATTTTCCTTTTCATTTCCATTTTATTCCTTTGTCAATACGCTTGTATTCACTACACAGAATGTTCAAAGCAACCAATTCATTCGTGTCGGAAATAAAATTAAACTTTAATATACGCAAAAGATTGTGATGATTCTCAAGTCGACGGTACCACGATACAATGATTATTTCGTTCTACGTATCTATGCGTTCCTGAGCGTGCATAAAGAAACCAATCCAGAAGAAAACCGCTTCCGCCAATTGTCCCAAAACCCACATCCTCGCCTTCCTGATAGCCAGAAACACCCTTCTAAACGTGTGGATACATCCTGCTCTTGCGGGATAATCGATTCCTCTTCTAACGAAAAAGATCGTCTCAAACCACAACTATTTTCTTTGCTTTCAGTCTTCAAATCTACGATATGTTTTAATTAGGCAATACCCTCTTTTTTTCTCTTCTGATTTTTCGATATATCCGCAGGTCCCGTTCATCTTCGACATTTCTTCTCCACGCAATGCTCAACATCCCCGTCATTACTATCTTTCCTACTTTATGATTGGTTGTTTAAATTATCGTTAACTGTATAAAGTTCAATCTAAGCTTTGCTCGAAATTCAGTAATCGAGTCAATTTTTTAACATTATTATCTCTCTTTTTCTCTTTTGGTCCTTGACGACGTTCCAAAGATGGATAGGAACCTACTTTCGCAAAAAGGAAGAGAGGAAGAGACAGAGTCGAATCGCAGGATTCAAGAAGAAAACTCAATTACGCCCTCGCGCAACGGTATTGAGGACGCTGATACTTTCGTCGCCTGTATGTACATACTTTGATGTATACATTTCCACGCGTGTTTACCCATCGGGTCCGAGTCGATTCCTGGGCGTCTTTGATCGTTCGATCTTATTTTACCCTCGATCTTGTAGGGATTCGCAGCTACGTCGTCACTATGTATCGTCGTGATGACAGAACAAAATGAAGACGTGCGAAATGAAAAATATCGAAGAGAGATTTTGGTATTTGGTGGATGCAGAATGACGCCTTGTTATAATTATCGAGAAATATTAAAGTTTATTCCTTGGTTATCGACAATCTTCTTCAACCTCTTCCGCAATCCCTTTAAAAATGCCACGTTTACAAGATACAATATGTCGTATCCTCAGAAACACGTTCATGTAGATAAATAAGATCCTGTGTACGTTCCTCGTGCAGCATGAAATTTTTCTTCTAAAAATAGGACAGTGCAATTGAGTAACGGAATTTTTAGACCGCGTTAGATATAAATAAAAAAGAAAGAGTTACGTAAACACAAAATACGTTTAAAAATAAATTCCAATGGCTGATATTATTTTCCCCTTATACCAAAAAAAAATTTTAATAAATATTTATTAATTTGAATAGCTCTAAGCAAATATTTACTAAATGTAAACATATATTTATTTGATTACAAAAACTATTAATTTGATTAAAATATTATTTTTTTATTGAATAAATATTTTATTGAATAAAATTTATGTGCTGTAAGTGACTGTTGTATAATATTACAAAGAAATATCTATATTAAGATTTAATAAATTCTTTTTTTAGTATAATTTATAAATGATTAGGGAATACAGAATCTTTAAAAAATTTTCTAAAATCCACAAATAACAATCTTTTTTTACGATTTATGTAATATACATCATCCTCTATTGATTAAACAAAGACGTACAAAATATGTGGGAGCTTATTTTTAACAGTATTAATTTTGTTAAATATATTCTCCAATTACAGTTTTAAATAAAAAAAATTCGCATGAAAGAAGAAATTAATAATTTGAAGTAACTTATTTAATCCAAAGAGCGTTATATTGTTTTGTTTAAATGTCAATCTGTGTTTTGCGCACTATATTTTAGATCAATTTGTCTCCTGCGCGCTTAATCTTACATTCTTTATTGCGACATTCTACGACAATTCTTTGCAAATTTTTCGAAAGGTTACATTTTCCCTGATTTTACGCACTCTCTGATTCTGACATTCTATGGATTTATCGCGACGTCGCGAATAATATATATATCCGCGAGCTTTCGACTTTATATTATCCAGTAGAATTCTCTCGCGGCCGAGGGCCGTAATACATTTTATTTTACGAGGAAGTGTCGCATGCGGAACGCGTATTAAATCGTTCCGCGTATTCTCGATTTCTTTCCTTCTTCCATCTATTTCACTTTATACAGCAAGTCCTGCAAGTCGTACGACACACGTCAATCTTTATTTCGTTTCATGTTACGACACGATATATCTTTTCTGTATATTTTAAAACGAATGTTACACGTTCACAAGGACATGATATTATGTCGCGGTTTGATTTCCTGGGGCAATTCGAAAATCTAAATGCGAAATTGAAACATTTCTCCTCTGTGCGCGAGCGGTAGTTTCATAATAGCAGTTTCTTTGACATTTTTAAATATTTCTTTCCTTCCTCTTGCTGTATTTAGTTCTTATTCGACTCTTGCATTTCTCTTCTCTCACGAATGTTGCGAAAATAATCTCGTCTAACGGAATTGATGATGTCTGTTTAAGAAATATATTTCTTTATCGGAAAATACTGTGCTCATTTGTATTTGTCGTCTTATAAATTTGTTGAATTCGCGTCCTAAATTCTAATGTCAATTACGAGCGCACGATTTCGCAGTTCAGGATAACTAATTTGAGATTGAAATTGGTATTATTTCATGATCAAATGAAGTTTCCATTAATTAACCTCTTGATTAATCAATCCTCATCAAGTCTCAGCGATCCTGTAACAATAATATCGAGTAAGATCGCAGCTGTGCCGCGTATTAACGCCAAAATTGTCGATTCGATGTGGTTCGACGGGCGATTAATTACCCGGAAACTCGAATGCTAGCCTCTATCAGTTAGTACAGTGAGAATTGAATCGCTTCGGATTCCGATAGTGTTTCGTAGTTCTCGAACTGTAAAACGTTTTCTGATTTCCGAATTTCGAAGCATGTGGACCAGTAAAGACTTCCTGCCTTGGAATTGAAGAAGTAGAATAGTTAACGGCTTGAACAAAGACATCTTCGTAAATAAATAATTTAATGTACAATACATTTGGATTTCTTCAGGGAATATAGAAACATCAGTGCGAAACGAATAGAGATGGACAAAACAAATATCTGCAACACCTTGTGTCGCGACTCTTATATCCATCTTTCAGAGAATATGATTCTTTTATGACTGTTATTTTGTAACGTGTATGACGCAATATGTTTTTAATTCTGCTTTATGAAACGTCTTAAAACACATAGGTTATGTCCGATCTATCGACCTCATAATAGCGAAACATCCATTTAGATTATGGTGACGCGATACTGTCATCGCACATTTTTTTCGCGAGTTCCTTATGCCTGCCCACACAGCTGTTAAAATGCAAATGCACGAACCTCGTTCACGAGGGCGGCGGTAAAACTTGTCCTTAATATCTGAAACATCGCCAATAATGATCTACGATATTAGTCGTAAAGCGAATGTGCTACGTACAGCCTGGCGAACGTTAACCCAGAAAACGATGCATTTAATGGAGTGGTTGAGAATACCCGATAGCCGTGCAAGTTTAATATTACGACTAGCACGAACGCGCCTCTTCCTTTTCACCTTTCGAAATTCTAAAGAATCGGCAATAACGGAGATGTATGCTTGCGGCTTCTCATGTCATATGCATTCTGATGCATTTTCTTTCCGATCGAAGATCGGAAGATCGGATTATGCGGATTTACAAGCCGCCACAGCCACGAACAGGCAACGCAATTTTCGTCGATCCCCCGTCTAAACATGACAGACGTTTAAATTGAATCTTTGGAGCGACACATGGGAAATTCAGGTTGGTTTCGTCACATGAGCTGCAGGTGAGAAAAGTGAATGTAGTTGATGCAATAAATTTAGAAAGTGGTGAGAGCAATAAAATATTAATTACTATATTGCAGATGTCATAATAAATGTTTTTCAAAATATAAAGTTTTTAATTTTAGAATTTAAAGTAATAATTAATTTACATGATTTGTAATGAATATAATATTTGATGATAAAAAAAAAAGTAGAAAAGTAGCAACGAAATATTTGCTAATTTTGAATAGTAGATTCTTTAACGAGAACGCGCATAAAATGCTTTTCTCAATATTTTGCACGAAATATGCATACAGTCATTGGCAAGGAAAGGCAAAACTTTGTTCAAAAATTACAGAAAAAACTTGTAAGGTTGCTAGAAATCGTTATTCATTCACTTAATTAAAAATTTATTTCGTTAGCTTAAAATTGCTGCTGCTATTTATGCTCTACTTGTCAATGGTTTTAATTTAAAAAATTTTTCTTTTCATTTTTTCTTTTAATTGTGGATGTTCAACTTCGTTAAAAAAATCCGCGAATATAACGATAATTTAAAGATTAGAAGAAGTTTTGGCTACTACAGATTTACTTTTCATCAGCATGGAGTTGCCGGAACGAAGGTTGTAATTAAAATAGAGCAAATGAGGTCGGCGACGGCTAATTGAATCGGGTGGGATGGAGAACGACGAGAGTTCGCTCGCGTAAATTCGGTTATGAACGGTGTCCGCGATCTCGGAAATTAAATCGGTATGCTTCGTTGCAACTTTCGATTCGTCGATGACATTCGATTGCATAAAGTTATGCGAGTCATGCGATACGTTTTTACAGATAATGTTAACTAGTTCATCGTTAAAATATTCCTGAGGGTACATTTTATCATTATAGGAAAATAGATATTACATATTTACTGATTTACATCTAGAGTGTTCAACGATGCCGGGGTGTTATTAAGAAGTCAATATAACTTTTTTAACTTCCAAACGTTGGACGTCTTGTCAACACGACAGCTGCAATTAAAATTTCTTTGAAAAGCAGCGCCTACCTCAAATTAAAAGTTTCGATACTTATTTGCCTTTCTGATCCACGTGATTAGCGAGAAGCCTTTTATCTTCAGCGATTTGTAATACAACTTGTAAAGAACTTGTTCAAGAGGAATTTATTTCAAATTGCACAAAGCTTCTCTCTGTCTTCAAAATACGTCTCGTTCTCCTCTCAACGATCGTCTTGAAATGCAGTTCGTCATCGTCCAACACATAATTGAATATACATGATGAAAAAAACAATTATTAAATCTTAATATTTAATAAATATTTCTTTGAATCGTATTAAACATTTACTTACAGTAAATAAATATTTACTCAATAAAAAAATGACAGTCAATTAAGTGACAGTCAAATTAATAATTTTTGTACGAAATAAATATATGTTTATATTTAGTCAATATTTACTTAAAATTATTCAAACAAATATTTATTAAAATTTAGTTTTTTCAGCAAATCTTTGGAGAAAATAACAGCACTTATGATGTAATCGGCCAGAAGGATTTTCGAGGGTAAGGTTGGATACGAGCCCTTAGCGGGACTCCCTTATTTCATTCCCTGCTTTTAATTGCAGACTTCCACGACGACAGTTTACTGCGTAAACTTCGTTCACTTCCTTAAATCTGTTCGCACGCTGAAATTGACCATTAACGACAAAATGCCTTTAATTATTATCCCTTCTTCACCTCTCCCGCTTGTCATTCCTTTTTCTCTCTTTTTCTGCTATACTTTTCGCATGCCTCGCTTACTCCCATTTTCATTTTCCCTTTTCACCGTGCTTTGTGCGACTATCGTCTCGCTTTGGCGCGCAATGTACGTGTATCGCTATGTATGTGTAGGCACTTAAACGCCCGTCGTAGATGGAATTATGTTCCTCCTCAAATGGGAATTAATCGAGTTCTGAAACAGAGACGCGCGCCGATAATTCGACAGCTCATTTACCCGAGCTGTTATAATCGCGCGCGTGAAGTTCCAACGCGTTATTACCGAAAGCAGGCATGAATGTGTGGATCGATTAGCTAAAAATTAATTTTTCTGCAAAAAGATCGCTTTGAAATAGATTTCTTTGTTAAAAAAGAAGCGATTCTGTATAAAAAGATCAGTTTAAAATAGCTCCTTTTAGATAGAAAAATTAATTTTTCGCAAAATAGATTGATTTAAAATCGCTACTGTAGTTTGGGAAGATTTTTAGAAATCAGAATATCCCCCTTAACTAAAAATAGAATGTCGAACGCGTTCACGCAGGCAAATAAACTAAACTTTTATTTTTAATTTAAATCGATTTATATGTATATATACATAAATATAAATGTAAATGAAGCGCAAATGCAAGCTGTTACGTAGCGTCGAGCGCGAAATACTATTGTTACCGATCGATCGAACGAGGCAGAAATGTGTAAATTGAAAACGTTGCGAAAACTGATAACGCATAGATAATGAGAATGCAGTTTAATGAATTATCGGGGCTCAATTATTGTTCGGCTCGCGAATATATGTATGCGCCATTAAGTATTTCAGATTATACGCCGGCGCGATAATGTATCGAATCGAGAGCCTGTAGTAACAACGCGCGATAGTCAGAAAGTGAAACGGTTGAATCGATGATTGAACACGCGGGCGATTTTACTGCATCGTAAAATGTCGGACTGCCGGAACTTTCGGTCTCTCATATAGGAAAAGAGTTTCCTGGATAGCCGGGATGGAAACTAATTGCACAGCGTCGAACCATACGCGATCACGCGTTCCGTAACGCTTCGCAAACGGCAATCGTTCATTCATTCGTTCGTTTGTTCGTTTATTCGTTCATCGGTGAGGGTCTGATTTTGTCAATTTAGCGAAGGACCTCGCAGCTTTGTCAATTTAGCAAAGAGTGCGTCACCAACAGACTCGCCAGTCCATGATTCGTAGCAGCGCAATTTTGTGCAGGTTGAAAATATTTTGGATTCTCTCTCGATTGGAAAATATATGGGCGCTGTATTCTTGATATTTACTGAATAATTTCAATATGAATTTTGAGTTATATATATTTAACCACGATAACCATCACACGATAACCATCACAGTACTATTAAATTGTTATATTTATAACGCTATTATTATTATAATTATTATAGAGATAAAAAGTAAAACTAATTGCAAAGAGACTGTCATTATATTTTGACCTCACTCTTCGCGATTTAATTTTCAATTTAGTGGACTACAACGAAGTCATAATCGCTGCTTAATTATTATAATTTTGCGTTATTTTCGTTACAGAGTCTCATTGTTCTCATATTACATATTGTTTAATTACTGCAAAACAATCGTCGTGTTCCGTGAAACGAAATTTATAAATATGCATGTCAAAGTGCAAACGTGACCGTTTGTTCTTGTTTTAAAACGACAACAAAAACGCGTCGTTCATTATTAAGCAGAAGCACTGACTTATAGTCTAAATTATTATTGCGCATGTTACCCGCAGCAAACATAGAGATGACTCTTTATGTTGTCTTACGCCGTTATAAACTGTTGTTGAAACATTTCGCATCTTGCTGTGATAATTGTTTTTGTTAATTTCGTCATTATAATATGATAATATGTTGTATTAATTAAAGGCACTTGAGCATTTAGTATCGTCTTCAGACTTGTCTTCTTTCTCAAAAGCAAGCCTTAGGATGCGTTTCGTTTTATGCTTACAGCGCTCATTAATTACATCGCTTTTATTTTTATCTACAGATCGATATATCTTTGGCCTACTATTGATAGACACCTATATGTATTGATATGGATCGGAAAATTTACTTCTTCATGAAATTTTCTTTTGATCCGAATTTCTCGGTTACAAAATGTATGAAATACTCCGCGTTATCTGTGACTATGACTGAGCGAAACTCGACGAACTACTTCGATGGCGGAGTTCGGGTACAGTCAGCATGTTTGCGGAAAAGGACATGAAATAAATTGCCTCGTTATAGTTCCCTTGCGTCTTCGATGGAGAACTGTGTTCTAAACTTGTGAAAAACCTTGCTATTTAATTTATAATACATTTCAATATGTTTTGATCGAAAATGTTTATCAATACGATATAAAGAAATAACATTGAATAACGAAAGTTTTATACATGTAATAATGCCGAAAATGTAACGCTAAAAATAATAAAAAATATTTAACTTAAATATTTAACTTGAATACTAACAAGAATATTTAACTTTTTGAAGAAAGATTAAGTTTTGATTGCCTCGTAATTTTTAATAGAGAAATATTAATTGTTTGCAGAATACTTTTTCTCTATTTACGTAAAATTTGTGAGGTATGTATTAAATCTAATCCTTGTTGTTTCCTTGTCTTATTAAATTGTATATTGTTTTTTTATTTTAAATTCATTAATATTTATTTGAATAATTTAATAAATGCAGTTAAAATTTAGCGATCGTTCAATTATTAAATTTTATTATAGTTATTAAATTATTTAATTTGAATATTTATCAGCTATAGAATTTTTTTTGAAATGACGAATTCTATGCGTTAAAATTTTCCGGATATTTGCAAACTTTCGAAATGTGAGAATGTATCGAAAAAAAATTGCAACGCACAAAATTGCATTCCACATAGCAAAGAGATCGTGATGCACCAAATGTTGATAAATTTGCTGATATCATAGATACCGCGTATACCTTGATACATTGAACGCGTATCGGCGCATGTTTGCGATGCGAAGAATAACTTAAAAAAAAATAGCTACACTGAGAAGGAAAGTTTACACGAGGCAATATATAGCGGGAAAAGTTCTGATTGGTGTGAGAATGCATTCTTCTTGGCATGATAAAGTAACGTATCACTGGCATCCTTATAGTATCTTGAAACTGCGAGAGGAAATGTGTTTCGCTTATATTAATTATCTCCAAGATACCAAGATATCTCCAGACAACATAGAATGGCGCGTTAAACATCGTTACATTGGATAGTGTATCTTACTTATCAAGTGAGGCAGCGCTTGCAATGAAAAAAACAAAAACTGAAAAAAGATTAGATTCAATAACTTAATAAGTTTCAAAAAAATATACAAATTCAACACGTATTTGTTTCATGTACAAAACCAAATTTATTTTCTCTAATGAATTATTTTGATTATTTTCCCACGTATATAATATCGTTTGGATTTATTTTTGCATGTAGCAACTAATCAATCAGTAGCAGTCAGAAATACTAGAAAGCAATCTAACATAAGCGAAACAATGTGAAATAATTTCCGTATGACCTGGAATGTGTATAATAATAAAAGTTAGTTTCAGCATCAAACGAAAAATATTAAATGCACATTGAAAATACTATTTCGTTCTTGTTTATGTCTGGATTTAATAATTAAAAGTTGTGCAATGAACGTATGATGAATACTGGCGATTGTTAAAACACAGAGATTACTTCGCGTGCCTCGTTTTAGCAACAAAAACTAGGACAACGATCGTGTAGCAATGTTTGAATGAAACTGAATTAAGCCGCTTTATAGCATATGATAAATGGACTGCAGTCAACAGATTTGACAGTTGCACGACAGTCGAATAGTAATTGAATCTGATTGAATATCGGGAAATCTAATCTAGAAGGAACTTTTACTGCTGAGGAATTGATTAGTTATTATATTTATAAATGTGGAATTATGCGAAGAGAAGCAATCAAGAGAACAACTCAACTCATTGTCAAAAAAAAAAAAATATAATTTCTCCTATTCTATATGTTTTTAGATATAATAAATTTAATTAATGTTAATTATATTTAATTAAATATTAATACAATATATATATAAGAAAATAAGTAATAAATATTTTTATTACATTTTTATACAAATATTTTGAAAGAATAAAAAGTTCATTTATATTAAATGATGTCTTTATTTAACAAACAAATTTGTTATTTATTAGAGTTAGTTCATAATTCCTAATTAGTGCATAATTCTACTGTATATGTATAATAGCCGATAAAGATATCACAACATCCACTGTTGTTGGCTATTAGGATATAGTCCCTGGCGATTATAATTGCTAATTTATCATACTTAACCTAATTGTATATTGTTCAAAGTTTGTCGGTTATTCTTCATAAAATTCCCCTAAATGAGCTTATTGTATTATCAATTATATCAATTCTGCTAAATTGAAATTTAACAAAGCATATTAATTATTAAGAGAACTCTGCATTAAATTTCTCTTATAAAACCTGATATTCACGAATATAAACTAAAAAAAAAAATGTAAATTTAATAATTATTTTTTTAAAAACAAATGATTTAATACTTATTTACAATAAATACAAGAAGAGAATTGAAGTTATTTAATAAAATTATTGTTAAAATGATATTAAATAACATTTATATTAAATAATTATCAACATAAATTACTGATGTAGTTTCTTATGTGTTATGAAATATTATAATGCTCTTTTTCTACAAATTGACAAAAGTTTTCATAAATTTGAACGCTAATGCTCTTCCTTCGAATTACTTTAGATACAATAAGAATGATAAATTATTATAATTCAAATAGCATTAAAGGACAGATAAATCCTTTGTTCGACCATAAATACGTACTTTTGTTTCTATTATATATTTTCCAATTTCTAGTCTCGTTGAAAGTTTCCTCATCGAAATGTGCAATCCGTTTTAGCCAGATATAAAAGGACGACAGAAGTTAAGTGAAACAATTCCATGCGAAATATCTGTTCTATGTGCGCCAAGTCACTTGACAATTCACTTAACAAAGTATTTCTCGGCGTTTATCTTCGCGCAGTTATTATAAAGTGCGCAAGAACGCAAAAACGGCTGGTTATGACTTTACTCTTCAACTACTTAACTGGTTTAACAAACTTGCTAAATATCGTGCCATCAAATCGGAATTCGGCCGAAATGCATTCCTACCGAACAGCGAGCTGAATAAATACGTAAAATAAACTTATAGTTTGATTAGGAATGCAGACTTTCGTTCTTTTCTTCTGACCTCGGCTTATCCGATCAAACTCGCTAAAACATCTGTGTGATAAAACAAGAGGAGGAACGTGCGGTTGTAGCAACTGCGAAAAGTCTCACGAGACGAATATAATTCGATCTGTACATCGCAACAATAACGCAACAATAAGAGTGAATTTGCAATAAATCGATAAAATTAATAAACTTCTGAAGATAAAGTTACATTCTAAAATTAAAATTTAAAAAATATTTTATGTGAATATTTTATATATACATACACGTATGTTTTTCTACCAATATTGTAATTTATTTGATGAAAATCCAAATTATTTTTTTATAGAAAGATACGAGAAAAAAAGTAAGAGGATAAGAGATTTTGATAGTGTTCAAAAACAGAGAGATATGAATAAAAAAATTAATTTCCGGCAAATTAGTTGAATTTGAATGCGAGAGAAAATGCGTCATATTTCTGGAATCACCATCATGGAATATATTTTATTTTCTAATAAATGATTGAAAAACGCATTGTTATATTAATTTATAAGTGATTAATTCGAAGTACCGTTTATAACGAATGCCGTATTCTAATTCTTAGAATAGAATTATTTGTTTTAATTAAAATATTATTATTGTTGCAGAATTTATAGAAACATAGTTAAAGATAACTTGGGAGTTTTCTCTTTGCGAAATAAAATAACTAGATATTATTGAATAAAAAACATAATTTTATAAGAGTTTATAATTTTAACTGTAACTTTTCAGTTTAATAGAGTTATTTAATCAGCAGCTTGTTTAAATTTTGTAATTAGATTTATATATTTATACAACTCCGTAACTTTAATGTATTTTTATTTTGTGTACACATAAATTACACGGAAAAAACAATTTTGCTACAAAATTGAGATACAGATCAGAAAATAATTTTGTTGGACTTATCAAAATAATTTTGTAGGAATCTTATAAGCATGATGAGCAAATTATGCTGTAAAAAGTTTTAATATTCTAGCAATAAATTTTGTCGTCCTACGCAATTATTTTGACGGTCCAACAAAATTATTTTCAGTTGTGTATCTAGCTAAATTTTTAAATTGTTCAGCAAAATTGTTCTTTCCGTGAACAGGATTGCTTTTCGATCAATTCAATATCATATTACGAATACGTAATAGATATTGGACACAAATTATGAATCACAACTAAAATTGCAAATTTATCCAGGTCTTCGATTCTCGCTGTGGGTGTAATACTTCGCGATGCATGCAAACGTACTTCGCTCCAACAATTTCTACAACATAAGCGTTCTATTTTGGTTATGAAATTAACACTTTCCGGTCGACATACGTTCTTGAGATTCATATATTCGTATGATATATCCGTTTTATTTGTGTTTCTGCTTTAACATTTTAATGATTAAAGCAAAGTGATTTTTTTCTGAAAAACAATGAGAGTTCGATTTTTTATCTATCGTCGAAAAATATGCACATCTATACGTACATCTTTATAATGTCGTAAAAAAATAATATTAAAAAATATGGGACGCTGATTCAGAAATAATAAATTTAAAAACTTATAATTTATGTTTTATAAGCGCGTCACTGTTTACTCTTATATATCGCTGGAATATACATCATTATTAATGTGTAGACAGCCTATTGTCCAATAATAATGGACCACGACTAGAACATTAACCGCCCCGATAGTCCACCTATAAACCTAGTTCATATCATTCAAGATTATGGACGTCCGATGCTTCAGTAAACTGCAATAGGCTGGCAAACCTATTTACGTGCTAAATTTTCGAGCTTGATAACCAAAGCTATTGAAATGTTCCCGAGAATTTAATAACTTCCAGAAGTACTAAGGACCTTCATAGTTTGCTCATACGTTAGTGTGAAAGAATAATTAAACCCTGCCCTACTGTTCAGTTTATCACACTCTACTGTGCGCGTATTTTCAGCCCTATATTTTCAAGAGAAATAGAAAATTAAATTTTTTAAGATGATTTACACTTTTTAAATATTAGTATATTTCTTCGTATAAGTCCCAAACTTTAACTTAAGAATTCCTTGAAGACAATCAAATAACGAGACAATTAAAAAATTGTTATTTATCATTTCACGAATCATAGGATTTTTTTTCGAGCTAGTAATTCTTTTGTCCGTTGTGATTTGTATCCAATTGACATTGTTAACGTTTTGATTCATATATAGGAAATACTCGGAAAGCTCTCATATGTCACCCGTCGCTTCTCGTTTAACCATCCGTTTCTCCGACAGTGGATGAGGACGTTAAGCTAACGATATAACAATATCGAGCTCTGTCCCGCACACGAAAAGCAGGCTTTAGAAGCAGGAATGTAATTTCAAGGTTCTCGTGCACCAGCTGTACTAAATCTAGAAATTGGGCACTGCAAAACACTCCGACTGCAGTAACTTCTGTTTTGTGGTAGGACGGAACAAAAACATACCTGGGAATTGAGTCTGTCTTACGACCATTGGCAAATTACGAAATAAGCATGATATATTTTGTTGATGGAATTTGAATGATTGCCAAATATCGAGGAAATTTAACAAGATACTTCTGGCTTGTTGATTGAATTCATTAACGTAGTAATTTTAACAGTCGACATTAAATATTTCGATAGCCATTAAATTACATACTCTTCAAAATATTGAGAGAATTAATTAATTGTCAAATAATTTTAATTAATAATTAATTAGAGGTACCAGATGTGTACTAGATGTAAACTACCAAATGGATTCATATAACATCAAAAACCCGAGTTAGCTTTGTTAAATAACTGACATTTCATTTTATGCGTAACACGGTATTTGAGAAAACCATCCTACATTATGGCAGCTTATTTATATATATGTGACACATTTACCTTATTTTACATAGCCTACAAAGCTTACGCGTTATCGAAGTTGGGCCGATGCGATATGCGACATGCAGTAAAGCAAACTATTGCATAAGTGGAGCTTAAGACAAGTAGCTCGAGGCCATATTTCGTCAACGTCTTACCGGGAACACAAATACGTTGATGCGGAGAAGGAATGCAGCTGAGAAACTTATTAACTCCATTAGAAAGGTAGGGCGGGACAGGGGAGGATTAGAACCCGATTTAATCATATAATCGGTAAATTGTATATCAAAACGTAAATTGGCACTTCATTAAGTTACTCGCCGTATCACCGAGCGTGATCGTAATTACTCTGAGGAACTAATTAGCGCGCGTCGCCGCGACGCGATTTGTCATCGTTTATTGCCTCGGAATACGCCTGTTGCAATTATTCTGAACACTTATACAACAATGAGGAATTCGTATGACGAAGTGTTCCATGGCTACTTACTCTGTTTTGCTGTAAATATAATAGAATATTTGTTTTGTGAAACCTTCATTTGTAACAATTATGATTTAATTACTGTAACTTTGTAAAGTGCGATGGAACTCGAAAAATTTTTACTAACAGCAGGAGCAATTTTTAAATAATATTTTGTCGAATAAAAAAATTTGTTAATCTAGTTGAGATAGCAATAATATATAATATTGTCTAGATTATAAATTTAAATAAACATATAATTATGCTTTTTAAATAAAACATCAAGATTTATAGCAACTATAATTTTTTTTCTTTCAATCTCAATGCATCTTCACATACGTACATGGAGTCTGTAAAAAAAATAAATGAGGATTGTATCCCTGTATGTAATAGATACCACGTGATGGATAGCAATTTCAACTTTCGGGAAAAATTGGGTTCGAATATAAGCGCAGCTTACGAGGAAGGCGAGTCTCCCGCTTAAGCCAATATATAATATTTCTCGAAATTGAGAAGCACTGTTGAAGGCGATAAGATTCGATGACGATGCGGAGGGATAACTCTGTAGGTCCTTTCGTCGGAAAATAGAAAATCCTTGAGGTTTAAGATTGGCTGATTGTTTGGCATCACGCCAAAAATTATGCCTACCATCGTTCTCGAGACTTCATAATTGAGTGCAAATAAAATCGCACACAAATACACACACACACACACACGCACACGC
>NW_012130065.1:15371423-15393453 GCF_000143395.1 Atta cephalotes
GAGAGAGAGAGAGACGCACGCACATACATTATACATATATGTATATGTATAGATATACGTATCCGTTCTCGAGAAATTTTTCTGATTCGCTTTTCTTATACCCTTTTCACATTTCCTGTCAACCATCAATCTCTCATAAAACACTACCTCTTTCCATATCACAAGATGGACACTTGATGCTTGATATATTCTCTCTATCTTCCCTCTTCTATCATTGTACTCTTCTCTTAGTATCATATTACTAAGCCAACGAATTTTCATTATTATTTCATAACCTTTGACAACGCAGATCAAGTTATATAGGATGTCTCAAAATAATGTATCTGCAACTCAAAATAATATATAGGAAAATAATAATATAAATAGGAAAAGTGTTTTTAAAAAATTAAGTAAAAAAAGTGATTTGTAAATTATTTTTTAAGCAATAGCAGTAATTTTTTAAATAATAAAAATTAACATAGTCAGTTATAGATCATGTTTAGATGGTCATCTGTCTATGAGTCGTATGTGCGGTAGTATTAGTAAATTTTAGTGCACTTCAGCGCACTCATTAATACTCATAGTGACTATTTAAACGTAATCTGTAATATTGGCCGTATTTTAATACTTAAAATAAAAATTTACAAATAACTTTTTTACTTAATTTTTTGAAAATCTTCTGGTTATGATATTTCGAGTAGCGAATTTTAGGACATTCTGTACATTTTTTATTAAAACAATGATCCACTTAGCTTTGATTGTGCGATTGTCACTCACTCTTAATTTTCAAATAATATACCGCTCATTATTTTTAACGAGAAGAATTATATTTCGCGTGACACGCTCGTTTGCGTGACGAATCGAGAAAATGTCACTAATTAAAATTAAAACATAAAAATGTGGTAAAAAGTAAACAAATTGAGTCACTTATTCTTTTCTGACTAATTATCTTTCCAATAATTTTTCTTTATAAATATTTGACTTAACAAAAGTAAAATTTAGTCAGCTATTATAGATAAATGTACAATACCATAAAAGTATTCTACAATAAATTAACTTATTTTAAAAATATAAAAAAATAAAAAGGATATAAATATGATAGAAGTGTTTTACAGTATATGATCGAAAGAAAGGATTTATCTCCTTTCTTCTCATCTCTCTTATCATTATCTTTAACAATTATCAATAAAGAGATTGGATAAAGACTTATACTCGATATTGCAAATCTTTTATCAAATCTTAGAAAAATTTTGTCGTCGACAATAATTTTGTCATAAAATCCATTAATCTAGCGAAATAAAAACGCGAGTATTAATATTAAAGATATATAATTTTTTATAGTACTTGCAGTATGAAGAAAAATGAGTAACGCAAGCGTTGATAAATATTATAATAAAATATAATTTTACATCATATGTGAACATCATTTTATGTTAAATAGAAAATTAAAATAAAGAGGTAATAATATTTTATATAAAATGTTTCTCTGGATATTCTTAGTAACTACTATGTTTGAAGTTCTTGCTGTTTTATACATATAAAATTAGACATAATTTTATATATTTACTGAAATAATTAGCTTAAAGTTTTCAATTTATTCTTTTTACGATATGTTAGTCAAATTTTTGATATTTAGGAAAACATAGCTAACTCATGCAAATAACAGAAAGATAAATTTTATTTTTATGACAGAGTACGCAACAGAAAAGCGCATTAAACGCGTGCTACATGCAGGGGGTATGTATATCTTATTATATCAGTTATGATATTATCACATGGCATCTATGTCAAGCTAGCATTTCTAAATTTAGATTAGCAGATATCTGTAATGTCACGAAAGTTCAGAAAAATGCTTTGAACGATACGTCAAAAAACAAAGAAAAAAAAGTCGCGATCGAAGAAAAGTTTATTCAGAATATTTTATACTCATATTTAGCAAAAAATATCAGATTTTCGAAAAGATTTACTTGAGCGCACTGCACTATTATTACTGCTACTATTATTACTTCGTAACAGATCAGCAACAATTTTATTATGGTAGTTTTATATCATATTAAAGCTAAAATAAGCGAACATTTCTTTTTCATAAAATTGGATTTTTTTTCGAAATTATAATGAGAAACAATGGGTAACTTTTATTTTAGCAAAAACGACACACTGTGTTTGATTTTACAAGAGACTCTTCTTAAAGTAGGTGAAGTGGTAGTATAACAAGCACACGGGGTTGTGCACGGGGTTGAATATTTTTTCGCAGACTTTTATTTACGAATCCTATGTCTCTTGATGTTTTGAATCTTATACAAATCATCTGTACTAACATGAACATCATGAAAAGATTTCAATGTACACATACTTTGTACATTGAATCACAAATTGATATAATTACTAAAAGCAAGGAAAGATGTCGCATGTATAAATACGTACAATAATTTTTACTTAACAATAATTGTTAATTTAATTGCATAAGAATCGCGTTAAAATTTTAGAAATGTAATCTATCTTTATTAGAAAATATACTATGCAACAACACTCGAAAAATACTCGGTATCTAAAAATCAATCGCACAAAAAATGTTCGTTGCGTCTGGATAAGAATTATTAATTATCTCTAATCGATTTCCACTTACAACAACGATATGATCGCGTGCAAATATTAACCACGCGATTACGATTGTTGGAGAACGGGTAGTCGAATGCTGTTACATCAAACGAAAGGTCGCGGTGTAAACAGTGACGGTAATCGATTAACAGGAGAGTTACATTGCATATCAATGTCTATCCAGCCGCATCTGATAAAAAAAAATATATAAAAAAAAAATAGCAAAAAAGATGAAAAATCGAGCAACCGAGCCGAAGCGTAGATAGAGAGCATACCGGTTGTTTAATCGAAGCGATCAATTGACTAAGGCGCCCATTCAGGCGTGATTGATTGATAAATTCAGACGGAAACAGGTAGACGGAGCGGCGAAGTGAGATAACGCATCGTTCCACGATATATTATGGCAGAATTTCTGAAATCTGGGACGAGAGGGAATCTCGCACACCAAGTGACAATAGAGAATGCCTGGAATATAATTTAATAAATAGATGTTTTTAATATTCTAAGTATTTCTCTAATAAATTTGATTAGTTCCAACTATCTAATAGTTTAGTTAATTCTCCAACTATAAGAGATATCAGAAATATGCAGGAAATTTAATGATAATACCATAAAATCGCTCGACATTTCGTTGGCATGGATATTTTATGACAGAGACATTTATTTCGCGCATTTACGATGGAACGTTCCCATTTCGGGCAGCCCGTCGACGAATAATGCACTCGTTGGTCAACGTAATTGCGAGAACGACTGTAATGCATGACCGGCTCGTTGTGTTAGATATTAAGATTAATTGTCGTGATTTATCGGAGATATATTCCACAATAGTCTTTAAATGTATACCGAAATGGCTATTGCTTATCGCCGCAAATGGAATTAATAAAAATTTAATTAATAAAAAAATTTTATTAGTATGACAAACATTACGCTTGGTATATGTCATTCAAAATAAATGGAGTATTTATATATTGATATAATGATATAATAATTCAATATAAATAGACAATAATATATATATAATAATATATAATGCGGATAATATAATATACGGACAAAGCTGGAACATAAAGCGCATTTGCCCGAAGAAATTAAAGTCCGAAAATAATAAAACCTTTTTGTACGTTCCGAGTATAGCGAGCATGGCAAAAAAGATAGCTCTCCTTTTATCACGGGAAACCAGATTGTCCTTGGACAGAAAGTAAATCCCATCTGAGTCTTAGATCCGCAAGACAATTATCAGCTCCTTTTATCGAATAAAAGTATTCGATTGGATCCGAGCTGTATGACTGCGCGGAAAGCATCTTCTGCCTAGATAGCATCAAATGTTTCTTTTCGCTAAATATTTTGTACGGTTTCGCCAATCAGCCCGAGGAGAGTAGAGAAAAGAAAAGAAAAGACAAGAAAAGAAGAGTATGTGGATATATTGTAGATCGCAGCAATTTACGACAGAGAAAAGAAATTCGTGCGGTGTCTATACATGGAGCATGATGGATAAGATATTCAAGATGATGTAAGCTTCAGTCTTACGTAAGATTTATCTCATGCATTTAATTTATAACAATATTTATAATAACAGAAATTAGGCATTGATGCTTTTTACGTATCATATCTTCATTTAATACTTTTTTCTAAGAAAAGATGGTCAATAGTGGAAATTAAAATTTACACCGAAAACAAATTTACTAAATCTTAATACATATTTCTTTGAATAGTACTAATTAAACATTTACTTTTAATTAAATAAAAATTTACTCAAAATAAAAAAATAATAGTTAAATCAAATTTATGGTTCTTGTATCAAATAAATATATATATATTTACATTTAGTAAATATTTACTTAGAACTATTCAAATAAATATTTTTTAGAATTTAGTTTCTTTTTTCAGTGTAACAATCAACAAGCAAGCTAAAAAAAATGTTTAGCATTTGCAAATTCGAAATATATTGATACAAAACAGCGAGCACGACCGATATGCGCATTTTACCTGAATGCGCCCCATCGGCGGCGACACCACCAGGAAGATTCTCATTGCGGCCTTGAGGAAGTCATCCTGATTGCGATTCGTCGTGTCCTGCAGAGCGGCTTCGGATACGCTGGAGCTGTTATGGGTAGTTTTACGGCGTACCTTGCGCCTTATGCTGCCGACTAGCTTCCGCCAATCCTGTCCGGTACCACTAGCGGACGATGAAGTGGTACCGGCACCATCACCGCCTCCGTGGCTGGCCACGGCTGCATCCTGCTGGCCGATCACTAACGACGTCGACGACGATTTTTTCGAGGGGCTTAGATCGCGGCTGGACCGTCGGCTCGGGGTACCGCGGCCACCAAGGGGAGTTCCGGATGCGGACACCGTGGTGCTATCGGCCCCCGCGACCGACTGTTGTCCAGCTGCGAAAACGCAACCACCGCTAGGACTCGTGTTGCCTCCTCCACCACCGCCTCCTCCACTTTTGGATCTGCCGCCGCCTCCGCCGCCGCCGCCGCCACACGTGGCAATCGAACGAGCCGATCGCCCCGTTCTGCCGCCGCCGCTACTCAATCGGCGTACGAGACCGCGTATGAAGCCGCTCTTGCGCGCCGTCGGGCCCTCTTCCACGTATTCACCCGGTGCTTCCACTCTCTGGCTTAATTAGACACTGTTTATTAGAACACTTAATTGGACACTGTTTCGATGAAATCACCCGACAGCCGGCTCTCTTTTTGCGTAATCAATTTTCCCTTTCTTTCTTTTCTTACTCTTTTTCCTTTTTTATTGAAGTGCTTTTATTGAGGAAAGCAAGTGCCACGTGGCGATTTTTCTGTTCTTCTCGTAATGCTTTACCCTCTACAATTTTTACGGGTGCGCCTTTCCTTGCAGCAATTTTCAGCCGCTGTACTGCCTCGTCATAAATTTTACAACCCTTACTAGTCTTTGCTAGCGAGAAAAACACGGAAACTAATACACACACATACGTATATGTACATGTATCGCTCTTCACGCGCGTCAAGTGTCTCGTGCTATTCGTGTACTTTCTTCTGCATTTCGTGCTGCATTGATTAAGTTTGCAACTGCTGTTCTCTCGTTCCAATGAAGCTTATACCGTCAAGTTTTTAAATACTTTTATCTTTCGCTACTCCGGGACGCGCCCTCCGAGTCATTTCTTATGATAAATTACAATTTTTTGTATGGCAGCGTATAATGATTAAGCTGATTGTGCGCTATAACGCAACGTATTCGATTCGCAATCATTCGTTGCAGCTCTGAACGAATAAGTAGAGTTTGAAGATACAACCGTTTAATTTTCTATTAGTTACGGATAACAAGATTCTAAAGTAAACTTTTCGATCTAGTTTTAGACTCTCTTTGTTTATGCGAGAGATCCAATTTACTCGCAGCAGCTTTATATTTATTAAACAAGTTAAAAGTATTACAGGTAGATTGTTGTACTATACGGAATAGTCGGTCTAGATGATCAATGACGGAAGAACTCTGAACTGATTCTCAAATTTTTAATTCTCATTTTTTTTCTTCAAACTTACTCAAGTAAAATTTCTGAGAATCGATTAAGAACGTTGCAAACGATATTGCCTTAGAAGTTATTTCTGTTATTTCTGTTCTATTATACAACTCCAATAAGATTACGCAGCTTTTCTCCGCGGCGAAAGAAACGGTGGCTGATGGTTTTCAAAATGTGTTTCCATTCGGCAAATTCAGTGAAAAAGACTTCTATTTTTCTTGCTGGAGTTCACGTTTCGAAGATTATGACCAATTCATAAACGCTATCTCGAGAGCACGAATCTCTCTCATATTCGTTTCTATGAGATATCACGCTCGACGCCCAAAGAATCACAGGCGATTTACGTGGCAAGTGATAGTGCCAAGTATCACGATCATAATCGAAATTATCAACACGATTTTCAAGCGAGCGTCTCGAAAAAGTGCTTTATGCTTTTCTACTTATCGCGAGCTTTTAGCACGCATTGCGTGCCTCGTTTGCCGTGAATTATTACAAATTCTAGCACCTTGTTTTCATTGTTCTTTAAAATCGAGAAACTTTCTTATTATAATCAGCCACAATTTCCTAATTATAAATAAAAAAATTATTGTTACCAAAATAACAGCGACATACACTGTAACAAATTATTGTAAAGTTACACTGCGTTTCAGCTATTGTAGTCGTGTTTTAGATTATGAATTCAAAAAGACCAAAATCGTTACACCGGAAATTATATTTGACGCTCTCGTTCAATCTCTGTTCGCTTTATTACCTCATGAATTCGCTTCACGTTAATCTCAGCAAAATCTACTTGGAAACGTGTAGACATCAATGAGAATTCTGCTACTGATAGCAGTCCGCTCTGGCATGCCAGATTACGAGGTATGACGTTACCAAAAGTTCGAGAGCGAAATTCGGATTAACACTATTCTTGATTCTGCCCGCGATCACGTGATTCTATCGCGCGTAGGCCGACACGCACTGGTACGGTCAAACTAGTAACTTTAATTAGAACTTCCTCATATATAGCGGTTCGGTTCACAACTCGTAGGATCGGAACGGTCAGGCGCAAAGTTCGCGGAAGAAATTTGTACTCGTCGGACCCGATTCCAAGTCGGACGCAAAAGCGTGAGATTCCGGATTGACAGCTGGATTGCACCCCCTGCATAAGGGTTTTAAACGGGAGGGGAAAAAATACCTCTTGAGCTTGTTGACGCGAACGAGGCCAAGGACGTTCAGTATATCTCGAAGGGACCAGGAGAAGTGTTATTATCCTTCGAGGAATCGATCGACGTTGTTTCAAGGCCGTCGGAGAAATAACTTGCCGCGATCCTTCGGGCAACTTTCCCGAGAAGTCGATTGAACGCCAGCAATTATCATTCGCTCCTCGCGATGATCGCGTGATATCTTTCGATTATTCGCTCGTCACTCCTTCTCGTTCTCCTCGATTCTTCGCGTTTTCTTCAAAGCACGAGAGCGCATTTTTTAATTTCCGACGACGGCCTGATATAATGCCTGGCATCTGCGTAACCGAATTGTGTCTATTAAGGAGTTTTATTACTAACAGAGCAGAGCTCGCCTGATGAATGAAGTAGATGTGTAAGTAAATATGTAAGCAAAATATGTCAAATAGAAAATCAAGTCTCGCAGCGAATAGCTTTCATCTCCAAACTTTACGTAGCGTAATTTATTCTGTTTCATATTGTGTGAGAAATTTAATCGTATCATCTTCAATCATAATTCGTTTCATTTTGCACCTAACTGATGGTAAGAAAATATTAATATTAAATTATACAAGTTTATGCATCTATATTTTTATGTTCTATCCTTATATTCCTTTTATATTCCTTGGAATTCAATAAAAGTTTAATATTTTATTTACACATTGAAAGAAAAAATTGGTTGCTCCAACAATTTAGATAGTAAAATATAGTGTAACATTTTTATATGACTATAGCAATCAGTTTTTGGGTGTAGCAGCAAATTTTTAGTTGTGTTAGCCTATCCGCAATGTCAGTATATGATTTCGATAGGCTAATGAAACTAAACATTTGCTATTACAATCAAAAATTACTAATCATATAAATGTTATGCCATATTTTACTATCTAAATTGTTGCAGCAACCAATCTTTTTTTTTATTAGATTAGATATTAGATATCTTTAAATTTTTGTTTTAATAATATTTTTATTCATCAAACTGATAGATGCAAGAAAAAGAAAGAAGAGAGAAGAAAGAGAAAAGGAAAGGGAGCAGAACAAGCCAATGAATCACAATATTCCTTCATTTTCATGAAACAATGCGGAGAATTCGCGGTGTCGAACATCTCAAAGGATGTTCTAATCTAAAGGACGCTCTGATGCCTAAAGGCATCAATAGGATCAATTGCAAACAGTGCAAAATTCGATTACAGAGTTTACAGGAAACTCGCTGTGATATCTTTGCGTTATAGCGATAGATATATATATATATAGCAACAAAAATAATGCTTAAACTATTACAGCAGATAAGCTTATGCGTAAGATCTTTTAGAATTAATCCTTTTGTTTGCAAATTTTATCTAACTAATTTAAAATAGAGCTTAACAACTTCTTTAACTATTTGAACTTTCTATAGATAATGTATAAAGAAGATCTTATTCTAATATTCGGTGCTTGTAAATCCAATGTGCTGCTTTAGATTGGCAGCTTAATCCCATGGCAGCCCATTTGAGCCAAACAAATAATAATGAGTAAAAGATAATCTTTAATAAAAACAGGATGTAATCGCGATTGTATTTATGGCTTCTTTTATAAGATATTTATCAGGATTTTGAAAGGCTAAAATTTAAAGTATGAATATTATGAATATTCTCACCTCATTATATTAAATGTGACGGCGTTTATATCTGATTACATTACACAGCGTCATATTTTAATATCATTAAACCGCGAAATGAACAATGTGAGATCTGTAATACAGAAAATCCTTCTTTGCATTTTATCGAAATACATTATGTTCTCATTTTAACAAGGATATAAAGATCGAACAAAATTTTGTTTGAAATCGTGTTTTCTTATATACATATTATAACATAATATGTGTGTCAATTATTCAATCTCTACCTGCGCTTCTGTTTCTTTATTTAATGCGATAAAAATAGTGTCAAGAGAATTAAAAATTCGGGGACAAGCAGAATTATAAAAAACAGCGAAAGAAAAAAGAAATAAAATGTGCTTTGAATGCGATTTGAAATTCAAACTTAAATGTGATTTTACTGCACGTGTTTTAGAAAGAGGAAACGAGAAAGGGACGTTTGTAAGAGAAAGGAAGATGTTAATGAGAGAGAAGGGTGCCACTCGTAGAGACTAATTAATCGAGCGTGTGAGTGTTGAATTCAGGTCACCGACGAAGATTCGGCAGCTGAGTTGCATCGGCACGATCTGCATCTCTATCTATAGAATTTAATTGAAGAGCCAAGACATTGCTGTTGGAAACGATTATGTCTTCAAAGATCTTGTTCTAACGTTCTATAAAATAAATAGAAGAATGAATGATTTTTCGAAAAATTTTGAAAGTTGTGTGCTGAATTTCTTGATAACGTATGCCGCTGCTTAATTTCAGCAAACCATAATAAAAAAGATTGATTTATATTAAGATATCTGTTATCTTGTAATAAAAATTTCTTTTTATTAAATTCATTAAAGCATATGAAATAATAGAAAATTTCTTACATTCCTAATTGTAATAATTAATCTTTACAAGATGGGAAAATTATTCAAAATGTATCCAATTAACTTTAGAGAATGGAGGACCATTTTTTACATCTTACAACTTACTTGAGTAAGATTTGTTATAATTAATTATTTCATTGTATTGCTTACCTCAAAATATAATACTGTTTCAATGCCTATCAAGGTGTAAGATTTAAGAAATAGTCTCTTATCCTTTAAATATCCTTTAATTGGATAAATTTCGAATCGAAGCAATGATTGTACGATGTTAAACTTTTCTTGGGATAACATGGTTTAATCACATTTCGGAATAATCTGAGAACATGAGTTTACTCGGAAGAGCAGCTACAATTACGGTGCGGTGAGTATCTATCTCATCTACGTGAAACAATGCATGGAATTTGTGAAGGACAACAGCTCAAAGTCCTGCGAAGCATCTTAGTTTGACAGAGTCAATCGGGACCGGAAAGCTCAATTAAACACTTGTGATAAACAGTATGCTTGTTAATCCTAATCGTGCGAAAATGCTGCGCGCGCACACACACACACACACACACACACACACACACACACACACACACACACACACACACACACACACACACACACACACACACACACACACACACACACACACACGACCACACACGACACACACACACACACGACACACACACACACACACACACACACACACACACACACACGTCACGCAGGATTCCACGCGAGCCGAAGATAAATGCTGCGACAAATTATTCGAACGAATTATGCATACGGAATTTCAGTATCGCGAGATATCGGAACGCGGCTTACTTGCACCGAAGATTCCCGGCTGAAACTCAGGAATTCGTGATTTGACTTTTGCAAATGGCGAAATTCCTGCAATATCGTGAATCTGTTGTAGACCTACCGTTTATCATTTACCTGTCTCTACTGACTGTTTCGTGGATCTAACGGGAAAGTGGGTCAACGTAATAGAAAACGTAAATTAGACCCTATTATGCGTAAAATGATTTTTTAATTAAATAAGCTTGCATCAGTCATCTTTTATAATTCTGCGTTTTTTGCATTTCTTGAAGCTAATATTATGTTAATTTTTTCGATTTATTTCCAGCTGTTAAACTACAAATTATGATACATATACATTTTTTAACGCTGAATAATGTTTAAAAAAATCCCACACGCATATATAATATATCCCATAGGGGGATATTATTTTTTATAACTATAATCACTATAATCATGCTATGAATATATTTTTGTTTTCAAATATGTACAAAATTTTCTCTAAATAAATATTTAGCAAATATTATGAATATGCTAAATATAATGAATATTATATTTAATAGAAGCTACATATAAATTAATCAACTTATTGATCTATATACTAAACTCTCGCAGTAAATTTATTTAATCGTTTCGGATAAGGACATTATTTATTCATTGTTCATTTATTTTATTATCAATATAGCATGCATCAATATAATTAACGCAGTTAACGAAATTCGATTGAATTCCGAGCTCTGGGAGAAACAAAATCGATGAGTTTTATCTCATTACTGCTTACGATGTTTGTATTATTCGAGATTACATCGTTCCGCGGGATTTCGACTTTAAATAATCTCTGTGCGGTGAGTCGCGGTCTCGACCTTTTTTACCAGCCACGATACAATCCACTTCTGCCAATTTACAGTGACGTTTTGCTTTTTCATGCCATTAACTGTGGTCACGCGGAGGAGCGATTAAAGGCCGTAGGAAGAAAACGCGGCCTTAAAGAGGCGCTTTTTATACAAGGACGATCTTACGATTTCATCCTCTCCGTGCAAAATCCGCGAGTCATCGTTTGTAATGAAAAATGAAGCTTCTTCAACGCAATGAATTTTCTAAGCATTCCCACATGTTTTTCTTTCCGAAGAAAAAAATCATATAATCGTAATCGTGATAAATGGCAAATTTTTTGCAACCATTTAAAATATTCCAAAAAAATGTAGATTTCATACAGAAAAATTTAATATCGAGAGAAAGATTAGCGGTGAATGTTTTCGTCAAAAAAGATCCTTGAAAATGTCAGTAAATAGACTCTGGAATAACCAGAAGATTTACTATATGCTACTATCAAAAAGAATAAAAAGAATGTGTAGTTTCAGCATATATTCGAAATATTGCTCGTGTTTAAACAAATATCCATCATGTATCACTGACGATGTCAATCTTAATACTATTGGAAAACCTTCTATTGAAAGTCGATCATTAAAACCGCATCCCGGCCGTGGCGCGAGCATTTCCCTGTTGTATTGTAGCGAAATGTCTCGTAAAATACTGTGCGCTTCTAAATATTCACTTGACGAGAATTAATTACATTCTACCGCGCGGATGCAACCTC
Source organism: Atta cephalotes (assembly GCF_000143395.1). Taxonomy (NCBI): domain Eukaryota; kingdom Metazoa; phylum Arthropoda; class Insecta; order Hymenoptera; family Formicidae; genus Atta; species Atta cephalotes. The sequence goes on from NW_012130065.1 coordinate 15,383,575, forward strand.
GGCTTCCAACGGGAGTTTTCACCTACGGCGTATATCTACGCGAAAGAACTGAATTTCCCAACACGGGAAAAAAAATTATTCGAGTATTTTAGTTTTTCACTTCTCGCAATTCAACTGAGATACTTTACAACGTAAATAATAGAAATAAATTTCCGACAACCAAAGATTTATTGCAAATATATCATGAATAAAAACTCTGAAGAAAGTGAACTGAATTTAGTTGTTATTAATTAATGTTGTTTATTTTTCTCTTCTTCGGTTTTTTTTGAAAATTGAAATTAAAAAAAAATGCAAAAATATCTGTTTGTCAAAAAAGTAGTCCTTAAAATGTACTTTTATACACATTTATACACATTTATAATCGTTTAGTATCTGAATTTATATTCTATGAAGCTCCAAAACTTTCAAGATTTCAATGGACGAATTAGTAGAACTCGATTTGAAACGAATTGATTGCATTTGGCGTATTCCAAAAAAAGTATCCATTGAAATCTCCTTTCCAGAAGAAAAAAAGAGTCCAAAGAATGAGCAAGATTCACCAACGTACTTCGACAGTACGTACTTCGAGCAGTCCTTGGTGGCCATTAAGGAAAGATGCTGAAGACGTTGATCGATTACGAAACTCATAGTAAAAAGAAAGGCGACGAATCTCGCAGAGATGCATTCTTTCCCGAATTTATTTTTTTTCTTATTGATGACGTTCTTGGCATATAAAAGGGATCACGATACAATTCGTAGAGATGATAGAAAACGTCTAACGATGATGGAGAATGAACATATCGATCATGTTATCGGTGACACCTTCGTTAGGATTGGTGTAATTAATTCTGTCCGGCCTCCCTGTGGATTTTATCGCTCGATGTAATTCTCACGTAACTGATATCGCAGCAACCACGAGAATTTAAATAGCTTTATTACATGTAATGGCGCGCAAGATAAATTAATGATATTGGCATGATGAGTTATTGACGTTACAGGTTAAAATGTTTTTTGAAATAATTTAAATCGATAAATCTTCATCAGCCTGATGACAATATAGCATGAATTAAAATTTTAGAGTACAATAAAATTTAATAATTACAACATTGGAATAATATAAAAAAATAACTGTTAAAGTCAAAACAGTTGAAATTGTATAAAATACAATTAAAATACAATTAATTTTGCAGTATCTATGAAATTAAAACTATTTCATCATTGGATGGCTAGAAAGAGTAGAGTCAAGATTTAAAAATTGTGTCAATAGATATTTTTTTCACTGATGTGAATTAAAATATAGTACTCAGATTCTTTTATAAAGTATGTATTCAAGAGTAATGTGAGACATATAACGGAATTTTAACAGGTCGTAGTTGATCTATCTGTATAAGTTAATTTCATTGCTGTTGCAATTCGGAGCTGATAATACTTATATTATCTTTTAAAGTTTTTGAATTGACTTTATAAAATTGAAAATCTTTTTACATGTTTAAGATAATAAATTATACTCTATTTATTGTTAGTTAAAAAATTATAATATACGTGTATATAATTTTCTTTTTTTTTCTGTTTTTAAGTTTAAATTAAGTATCACATGGCTTATTTGTATGTAACTTTAAACATGTAGCTTTAAACTTTAAACATGTAAAAAGATTTTCAATTTTGTAAAGTGAATTTAAAGAATTTTCTAACCTGCAATATTTGGTAATTCCGTCAGTCCCTTAAATTGACACACCAAAAAAATATGTCAGTTTTTCACAATTAGGTAATAATGTTGCTCAAGAAAACAAGTTTTATTCAGCGATGATCATCAAAACTTTGCATAATACGTAATTCGTTCGTATTTTATGTTTGTGAATTATTCTTTGATAGACAAGCAATTTGGTCGTACGTGCTTCATCGATTTTCTCGAGAATGCCTCTCTTTCTTTTCCTTTCCGCTTACAGAGCAAGTTAATCTCATCGATCATCGCTATCCAAATTAACCCCAACTTGTACGGAAAGTTTTCTTTCACAGGGCGGAGACGTTGATTTTGCAATTAACTTTTTATAGTCGGCGAAATTCCATTTCATGCTCTAAAGTGCGGTCCTTCGTTCTTTTGAATTTTCTTTTGATCGATAGCATGAAATAGCGGTATCGACTTTGATTACTTGTTCTATTAATGTCACGTCGAATCAAATAATCGTGCACGTGTAGAGATTATTAATCTCAACCGCGATACGATGAGGTGATTCTGAAATTTTTCCATCAGTGCGATGTTTTAATTCCTTACGGAATAAGATTGTGTAAAGCAGAGTGTCTACAATAAAATTTTAAGATGTAAAACTTCAGTTTTAAGCCTTAAGTTGTAAGAAATTGACAAATCATAGTCGATTATTCTCTTCATATTTGATTAATCAATTTCTTATGGCTTAAGACTTATAAAACAATTTTGATTTAAACTAGAAATTACATGAACAAACAATGTTGAGTTCTGAACACAAGAATTGTCGTAACTTACTTAAACTTAAATTGTAGACGTAAGTAACGCACAAGCTTTCATGTACAGAAATACGTTGGAATCCTTACGGAGAACATAAGGATTCCATTTCTGAGAACATATATGTATATCCTTCCTCTCCTAATTCCACAGAAATTGACTGTTCACGTTAACTACATTGAGAAAAATAATCTCGTTGGATCAAATAATAATTCTAGTGGTAAATGAACGAATCACAACTTTTTGGTTAAATCTATTAGAATTCTGATTGAGATAACTAGAATTCTGATTGGTATAAATATTCTAGTAAAAATCAAAATTCTAGTAGAATTTACCAGAAATATTGAATCAATCAGAATTCCGATTATCTGCATTAAAGTTCTAATAAATTGTCATGTCTTCAAGAAAAGTCTCTTTAAATCGTATTTCATATGCCAAAGCTTGTGCGTTACATCTACTTTCTAAGTAAGTGTTGCGACAATTCTTGTGCTCAGACTTTTAGAATTAGGCTTAGCTAACATTAGGCTTGCCTAATATAAAAGTTTAGTTAGTAAATCGGTAAAACCGATCACTTTAGGTTCCCTTTAAAATTTCATTGTAGATGCTTAATATAGTCGAAAACACATGCGAAATATTGATGATGCAAGAAAGTCTTGCCTGACTCTCAACAATGTACCTCGAGATCTCATCAATAGACAGACATTTGTATTTCAGTCCTCGCGATAACCGTTATCAATCCCACATGCTTATGAATAATACACTGAAAAAAACTTTCTGATTAAAAATGGACAAATCAGAATTTTCTGATTAAATTTATTAGAATTCTAGTTGAAATAACCGAAATTCTGGTTGACATACAAAATTTCTGCTAAATTCTACTAGAATTTTTATTTTTACTAGAATACTTATACCAATCAGAATTCTAATAGATTTAACCAAAAATTGTGATTCGTTCATTTACCACTAGAATGATTTGATCCAACGAGAGTTTTTCTCAGTATAGTTTACACGAACAGTTAATTTCCGCGGAATTAGAAGAGAAAGGATATACATATATGTTCTCAGAAATGGAATCCTTATATTCTCCGTAAAGATTCCAACATATTTCTGTTCTCTGACTAAAGCATCGTGCAAAGTTTTATGATTTACGTTCATTGATATTTCGTGATTTACGCGGCTTTTTACGGCACAAGGAAGTTTATATTGTTCGACCTGACAATAGAAGTATGCCTATCGTGTAAGAATCTGTAATTTATGATGAATTTCATCGGTTATCGGAGAGGGCTATTCAGTAAAAGAATGAAGATGACAGCTCGATTCATTATACGACAAGGGATCTTGCTGTGGGATCCAAAAGTTGATCGTCAGATGAAATATTTGTGACGTCAACAATGTGAAAGCGTGTGCAATTAAATCTAAATGTTAAACTATTATTTTGATTGCATACACTAAAAAATACTAAAAATACTAAATTTTAATAAATATTTGTTCGAATAGTTCTAAGTGAATATTTACTAAATGTAAACATATTTACTTGATACAAAAACCAGTAATTTGATTTCACTATCATTTTTTATTGTGTAAATATTTATTTACTGTAAATAAATGTTTACTCTTAGTACTATTGTATCAAAGAAATTATATTAACTCTCTAAAATTTTTGGAGTTTTTGAATTCTAATTCTAAAGAGTGATATCTGAAATTGATAATTGTGTCACTCTTTTTCAACACTAGCTCATTTGTTATTCTTTATCACTTTTAGAATTAGATTCCATTTCAAAAATTTTAGAAAGAAGATTTGTAAATTTTTCTTTCAGTGCAGTCTTGTCATTCAGTTGCAATCTTGGATTTATTTATGGGCAAGTAGAAGTCCATATAAAATTAATATACAATTCAAGCAGAGAGAAGAAGAATTTCGACGATCTCGTTTCCTCAGAAAATTCGTGCGCGAATTCTCGAATTTCTCTTTTAGTACCCACATGATCAATTTCCGTGAAACGACCAGCTATTGTCTTTTGCTCGATTAGTGATTAATCTTAGCGTACGCTAAACGGTACTTCTTGTATGAGAATCTATGAAATATACATTTCTGTCGCACAACCACTTCAAAGTTCGCTAAAATTTTTATCGATTTATGCTGAATATGTATAACTTTGAAATTTACGCATTTTATGATTTAACGAGAAATTACTATATTTAACAAAATATAGTGCTGTTTTTAAATTAATATAATATAAAAATAATTGTAAAAAAGAGAGAGAAACAGATGAAACTTTAAAATTTATTACTTTTCACATTGCGTATTTGTTTTAAAACAAATTTTAAAATCGAAGATATTTGCGACACAATTTCGCAACATCATAACATATATCCAGGATTTTTTAAAATACAGAGTGCATTTGCAGGATAATATTAAATGGAACGTGCGAATACATTTTGTGAAATAGAAAACTTTTTGCAATAGAGTAGAACGCGAAATATTGTTTCGCGCCGTTTCGCAAATCAATATGGCTGAATGTATGATCCCATGATCCGTCGCGCGCTGGCACGCCTGGGCGCGTTCGGTGAATCATTACGCGTGGGAATGTGGACACACACATATGATCCGTGAGGAAGAGACGCGAGCAGAGATACAAATAGTTCCGGGAACGTATAAACATTCGCGTGAATAACACACGGTAGATGTGGCTGCATAAATGTGATAGTATCCTGCTAACTGTACAGACATTTGCAATTCTTCCGCAGAATTGCGAAATGCTTTTGATGTGCAAACTTCAGATTGAAGTCATACAGAACGCACGGTGAGAAATGCGGGAAAGTAAAATTACTAAGATGAAAATATGTAGCACAATTAAATAATACGTACAGCAATTAAGGTGGAATTTATTAAACCTCCCCAACAGTTGCGTACACAGAAAGAATGCTTTTGTTCAAATACTTAACCGAAAATTTAGTTAGATTTGAAAATAATTCTGTTGGATGTTGGTTGTTAGAATGTTAAAACCTTTTGCAAACTTATTATGATTAAATTTCTTACATAATTGTTTTGATATTCCAGCAAATTATTTTCAGATCTGGGTTTTTGAAAAATACGAAAATATTTTAGTATATGTTACATATATTATAGATTTCTCTTTTTTTTCATAAAATTTTTGAAGAATCAGACCTCTTTGCCTAAATTTTTAAACTTCAGTAAAATCGTTATTATTATTTAATAATATATTTAATATATTTAATATATTTAATAATATAAAAAATTAAAAAATTTTTAATTAAATTTTAATTAAGTTTGACCCTTAAATTCTAAATTATATTAATAAAATTGTCAAGATTATTTTACAACTTTTTTATTACAAAGACAGAGAGGATTTATCATATTCATAGCTATGGCGAATCGCACTCTTATCAGTTATTTCTGTTGATCAGTATTATGTTACAGTTAATTAATATCGCAACAAATATATCACGATAAGCCTCTGGCTATTTGCAAATGTATTTCTTTCGAGAATGACGGAGCATCTATCATTGCATTGAAATTACCGTGCTATATATCACAATACAAGCGTGAGACATGCATCATCAGGGCGACAGAGAGAATTGAAATTGCGGTGTACGCAATGACCGCATTGGATGCGGTGCCGATGGATAATAGAGAGACAATATGGGAGTAGGATTGAGTGCCGGAGTGCTCAAGGCGATGTAAATCAGTTTTCGATAAAGCGAACTATCCGATATATATCAATAATCATCGCACAAGAAGGTCGTAATCATACCTGGATGACAAACAGATGCGTCTTTTCAAGATTTCGCGGTCCTACTAAATTTGAAGTTTTCTGATTGTCTTTTGTATATTTTTCAAACGTTTAAATACCTTAATTGAAATCAACATACTATATTTTTGAAAAGTTCTTTTAAATAATTTTTTAATGTAATAGGTCGATTAAATTAAATTAAAAGTAAAATCTTTGATGTTAAATAATTTATAAAAGATAATAATTCTTTGATTTATAATATAATGATGATATGATTTATAATGATGAATGAATCGATAAAATTAAATAGAAAATAAAATCCTTGATTTTCGGTAATTCAAGAAATAATTCAAACCACAAAGGATTGCTAAGTCTATGTTCAATTTTTATCGCGTTCTTTAATACTTCGTGTCCGCTGATGATTTTTCATCGTAACTGCCGCTTGAGAAAAATTCTACAGTAAAGATTTATAACAATCATAAAATGAAATAACTTTGACCCAGTCGGGATAATTTTGACTCAAATAAAAAAATACTTAGATAACATGTACATCCTGATTTGATATGCGTGCTGTCTGGGCATTATGAAAATTTGGAGCAAAGTTACCACGATTTTGTGTCAAAGTTATCCCATTATACAAAAAGTTATAAATATATTGTAAATTTTCGTTTCCCGACATTATCTGAAACATCTGTTTTAGACATCTGTTTTAAGGAGAAATCTTTTGAATGTAAAAATAAGTGATAGTTCCCAAAATTGATCCTGTTGAAACCGGAGAAAAGCTGCTTAAGTTAATGGAATGGCAGCTTAAAATGCAGCAATTTCGTATCGCGAAAACCTTCAACTCGTATTATTTCAATATCATTAGAAATAGTCCGGAGTGCAATAGATAGATGTTTGACATGCAACTGTTGCAATATGAACTGGATATACTCTATTCTCCAGCGACAATAGTTGCAAGATCACGTGTTCTTGATCTTCTTGCCATCGGTACACGCGTTATTCGAAAAATTTTCCGCACAGAAGATTTCCGACCGAGAACACTAATATTTTTCTATAATTTTTCCTTGATTTTCAAATAAATTTTTATAATTTTCCCTGACTTTCAATATTTTCAAATTGTTTATATTTTCTTCCTTATTTAGCAAATTAAATATTTTGTTGAGAAACAAATTTAACATAGTAATATAAATTACTGTTAATGTTACTGACACTGCTTACATTTTTAATTGTTAAGTTGGTAGTATTCCAAGTATAGGTGTGATCCATATATTAAATTTATTTAAAGCCAAGAATTTTAATTTTACAGAAAATTTTATAAAATTCTCTGATTTTTGCCTGACTTCTCTGTCCGTTTTCAATTTCCCGGACAATTCCCTGATTTTCCTGGTTTCTAGTTTGTGGCAACCATGTAATAGTTTTCACCAACCTGAAAACTGAGCGACAACGTCATTGGATGTGACTTCGTTTTCCGGGAGGAAGCGAAGGGGGAAGGATAACGGAGATCGTATCTCGTAATTGTCGACCGTGTCGACAGCTGTGCACGCTCGGCGAAGCGTCGTTGTCGTCGAATGGATTTACAATTCTGTAATGCCGCGTGTTCAAATCGCCGTGAAATTGATAGTCAAGTCGGCGGGACCAGCGGGCAACGTGAATCGGATTGCTCAAGCGATACCAAGCGATTTCGATTTGCACCGAATGCAGTTGTCAGCGCGGCCCCGCGTGCCGACGTTAAAGCGAGGCAGATCGATGGCGAGTTCGATCGAAATGAGGGGCAGCGGTGCCTCACAGATCGCGGAAACTAATTTATGTAGCAGTCTTGCTTTACGCAGTCTTTTTGCATTTGCCGATGAGTTCCCACCCGTCGAACCGGATGTAAACGGACATCGTGCACTTAGATATTAAAGGAGCAATAGCAACCCAAGCTCTTGAGTTAAATATATAACATCTTCTTATTTTTAACTTCTATGTCAAAATGTAGTCAATTTATTTGTTTAATTTCAAAGTAAACAATGTCCATAAGTCTATTTTTTATTGCTGCATTCTGAACCAGTGCAATAAAATGAAGTGAAATAAATGTATATTTGTTTCATTCAACTTATTGCACTGTGTGAACCAGTTTAGAAAGTACAGCAAAAAAAAACAGACCTCATATATGCATTCAATACATAATAAACTAAATTGAGTCAAATTTAATTTCTTTTTGTTAACTTAAATTGTTTAACTGTATTATTTGTTTTAGTTAAATTAATGATATATTAAGTAAAAGCAGTAGGTAACTTATAGATTAAAATTAACTCAAATTAACAATAAGTACATATAATTTGATGATATAAATTTAACACTGCTACAATACACTGCGTATCTACCTGCAGATTTCAAGTCACACTTCCCATTTCTCCCAAAAAGTCAGAAAATTTATATAAACTGAAAAGAGGACGATGCAACGTTCATGAAAATTCAAAATTTTGTGGAAACGATATTTTCAGAATCATTCTGACAATAGGAATTGTTTGTACGAATTGTTTGTAATTTATTTGCTTGTCATTTCAAATAATACAAAAAGGAGTTGGATCGTTGAGAAAGGGAAAATTGGAAAATATAAATTTTATTTATACAACGTTACAATGGAAATAATTTAATTAATATTGTATTAACACAATGTAATTTCAAACTTGATTTTGCTAGAATATTGAAATGTTACATCTGCGTGGTGATTAAGAGAAACGAAAAAAACGTTATTGGTCGAATGAAATCCAACGATTGGGGCTTAATCGTGTGCATTCACGCACCGTAATTCACCATCCAAAAAGCTGACTAAATATGTATAAATAATACGAGCAAATATTTACAGATTAAAAACTGCCATTTATATTGATTGAATATTCATATTGATCTTACATTTAATTTTTCTTTCTCTTTTTTTCTTTATAAATTATCCCTAGTTTTTTCTTAAATTCTCTGAATTTGCAACGCCTACGAAACGACCGTTTTGCAATTCAGCAAACGATTCAATTACCGTCGACACTACGAGCCATATTGATTTTACGATTTAAACTTTTCGGCGCGCAAATCGGCGAAACAAAGCGCTCGCGATTGTGGATGCTGACGAGAATTACAAAGTGTATCCTGGAAATATTTTTCCTCTATGGTTATTACTTTGGAATGAAAAGGCAACAGTGTGACCACACGCGGCAAAATACCGTCAAAGTAAAGGATAATACATCATCAAATTTTTTGCTCCACTTTTCCGTTAAATATATAAAAACGTAAATTAAATCTTTCTCTCTTTCTTTTGTGCATTAAATAGACGTAGTAGAATGTTTTATTTATTTAACAAGTGCTTTGACAATAAATATCTCACGTCCATTTAACCAATTCTTATCAGTAATTTGAATAAACAATCAATATATACATGATAAAACAATATTTCAGTAATTTTTGTAAAAAATGTCTGTATGTTTTCTCTTTTTTTACTTTGTAAATATTTAAAAAAATTTTCTTATAAATATTTACAAAGAAAAAAAATACAGACATTTCTTACAAAATTACTGAAATACTACTATTTATAAATAATCTTTACTGTATAAATCTCTCTTATTTATGAATCTCTTTCTGTATTTAAATATAAATGTAATGATATTTATATGTTGATCAGGATGTATCTAT
>NW_012130065.1:15393473-15412233 GCF_000143395.1 Atta cephalotes
AGACAATCTATAAATAACATACTAATAATTGTAACTTTTACTGACTCAGTAAATAACATTATTAGATTCTAATAGCTATGTGATGATCGCACTAATTATTTGTGAATGCGTATTTGCTATAAAACGATACGATAAATGATAACTTTTCATTAAAAATATTGCCTATAAAAACATTATAAATATAAAGCCTATGTAGACAAATATTTATATCAATATTCAATTAAAAGTTTAGACATAGTCAAGGTTTTTTAAAAAGTTTCTGCCAAAATTGTATAAAAATGATATTTTGAAATTAACAGCGAGTATACAATTTTTTGAGAATTTGGAGAGATACAATTAAAATTTTTTTTTGCCACCTATCATCTCCATTTCATTAATTTGAAACCTTTATAATATTTCGATATATATATATATATGGCGTGCAACATGATGCGGTTTTTCAATAATCATCAAATTGTTTTAATCAATATCTTCCCTGCTGAATAGGAGACTTGATTTTCAGTACAGTGAATCAGGCGCGCTCACGCAAACATAAACGAGAATTTACCTTCGATTTTCGTCGACGATGACATTCTGGCAGTGGAGCGTTTCCGTTTTGTCCAGTAATTTTCTCTCGCAATGGGACTTCCTTCTTAGAATTCGCTTTTCCAAGCTATTCAATTCTTATTCCAAACAGCGTACGCATTTCCATATGTCGCGAATTATACTCGCATATTATTTGTTCTATAATTTTATTTCCTTTATTGACTTTTCTTCCATACAGTCGATTTCTTATGTTATTTGTTATATACACCGAAATTATTCTGTCATATTTTATAAATCGAAATTAAATGAATTGCTTGATAATTTTCGACTAAGAAAATTCTAAGTAAATTTTCTCAGAATTTCTGCTGAAATTTCCTCCCCTCCCCCTCTATTGACTCTTTCACTCCCTTTATCTTCTTTCTCAACAAGATGGGCTTTTCTGAAATATCGCTCGCACAATCTTTCCTCAATTCTACAACTCACTCGACGACCATGTGATCATCCCGTGGAGATTTTCAATTTCAAGCTTTTTCTCGTTTCAGCTGATCCGCAGATCTTATTCAGCTTCACACGAGGGCGAGGGCGGCGTCGGTCTTGCCGGTGTTAGGTCGCGCGTCGCACTGAAGGGAGAACTCGATAGGAGAGCGCGGTTCTCCTCGGCCGATATTTCGAACACAGCCACCTACCCCGCCGGCCGGTCGGCTCCACGGCAAGGGGATGCGCGAGCGTCGCTGGAAATTCACCCCCTCGTTCTCATGAGTGAGTGCAAGCCGATCGCCAAGGACAACGCGCCACGGCTACCCCGCGTGAACGCATCGCGCGTATCTCTTATTATCTAACGCTAGAATTTATATAGGTCTTTTGGAAATCGAAATAAAGCTCTTCAATAGAAAGACTTCAACAGAAATGACATCTATCTGTTTATCATAGTTCCTTTTTCTTTCATATATATATATATATATATATTTACAATTAATGTTTTTATATGGAATCATAAATTCTTCATCCTAAAATTTCACAATTTTTTCCTGATTTATGAACATAAAATTTTTTAATTTTCTCTAACTTTTAATAATATAAAAAAATTTTTGATATTTTTGTCCTGATTTGTCAAATATTTTATTGAGAAATCAATAATGTAAATTATTATTGCTGACACTGCTTGCATTTTTATTTGTTAAGTCGGTAATAATTCAAAATTATGTATGATGTATGTTTATTATATTTCTTTAAAATTAAGAATTTTTATTTTCCGTAAAATTTTGCAAAATTTTCTGATTTCTCTAATCTTTTCCAATTCTCTGATTTCCTGATTTCCAGTTTTGTGACAATTCTGTTATATTCTTTGTTCTGTCAAAGAGCGTATGGTTTCCATCAATATCAATATATAAATTAGCAGACAAGAACTATTAGCAATTTTGCAATACAGATTAAATCTTTCTCGAATTACATGAAATCTTGCTCCAAATGTAGATAAAATTTATTGGAAATTTTGCAATACAGTACAGACAAAATCTTTCTCGAGTTATGTGAAAAAAACTTGCTTTGAATCAATGTCCTCCAACTTGTATTACTTTTGGCCTCATCCCAATAACCTTTTTCCCAATATTTCAAAAATAAAGTGCTTCCTCTACAGTTTCAATTGCAATCCACTTTTACACGTAACTCACGATATGACAAAACATTTATCGCACGAAGCAAGACTTTTCCTAGAGAATATTTCATTTATTTTGTAGAGGGCAATTAAAACGCGCGATTGTGGAACAATGCGTGTTCATTCAAATATCATTAAAAAAGAATAGCTTTATAATATATGTAGCCTAAAAAATTAATAAATTCATCGATGTCTATCTCTTTCATAGAAAAATCTCATGTATTATTCCTTTCATCCCATTTTTCCGCTTTCCGCATTACAGTAAAAACACGAGGTAAAGTAAAATCGTTTGTCGAAGGAATTATCGGAGGATACTGCGTTTTGTAAAATGTAATGCTACACCGTGTCATGTAACATTACAGTTCTGGCGCGTTTCTCTTACTATCTCAATTTTACATCAAAGCACCGGTGGCTTTGGTTAACATCGACCAGTATCGCTCTTATCCGTCTACGGTTCGTATAATCCATTCTCGTTACCATGGTGGTACGCTAGGAACATATACGCGTTGTAATCCTTTGTCTGTGCTTGACAAGTACGATAATACGACAGTAAAGCTGATAGGGCTTCAACCGCAATTTTTGCAAAAGAAATCAAAAGCAAGCTCAATCGGGATAATTATCTGAATGTTAAAATAAATGAGATACTGATATTTTTTAATAATACAATCCTTAAATACTTTTTCAATAATTAATTTCGCGAATGAATATAACATTATTAATGCAAAACATTTCATTCTGAATATATAGAAAGAACTTTTCGTTCACATTTACCATTTGTTCATTGAAAGAAATATTTGCTACAAAATTATTATGTAAAAAAGTTGCGTTCTCATAAAATTCCTCAGATTTTTGATCATTTTAAATCTTGTATTCAAATTTAAAACAAATCATAATACAATAATATAAAGATAGATAGAAGATACTGTTTTCCTAAATTTTAGCCCTAAAGTGTTATCTTCCTTTGCAATTTCTTTATCAATTTAACGAGTACGAAAAGCAATAAAATCATGCGATTTTGGATCGAATATATTTAATCAGATTATATATGTTGTATATATATTTTTATCCTCTTATGTCTCAATAAATCGTGTTCGATATCCTTGCTCAACTGGAGCGATTTTGCGGGAGGAAATACATATTCGCTTTTATTGCGTATTGGCAAGTATTATAAATACATGCCCTGGCAAAGCGCAAAACACAATTATGTTCTACCACGCTTGAATGGCAACTTGATTCGAGTGACCGGCTGCATGTAATCTCACTTTGCGTGTTAAAGTTTGCATAAAGAGATGAACGTGAAAACGTCAAAATAGAAGTGGTGGAAAGTTACGCAAAAGTTTTACTTTGTCTATGTATTTGTTGATTATTCAACAGTAAAAATAATATCTATGAATGCTTTTAAAATGCATCGATCTAGTCTTACAGTTAAATCAATATTCAAAGAATAACAATGCATAAACAAATTGATATAAATATTTTTCACATAGAAAAAAATAGAAGATATAGAAACAGAAAAAAAAACTGTTATTCTTACCGACATTGCTTTTTATTCCGAGTTATCTACATTTCTCTATCTACAGTTCTCGCGTGAATATCGCTTGCTGCATTAAATTGTTAAGCTTAACAAAATAAAGGAAAATATTTTTCTAACCTGGGATGCGTTTAATTAAAATAATCATACGCTAGGTATTCCAGATAATAAGTTACGATGCTATTGTAACTTATCACAGAAGTCTCTCGAGTTTCTATAAAGTCAGATTGAATGTGAAACTCGTCACCCAATGCAAAATTTCTTTATGATCGAACGAAAGAGAGGAGCCATTTCCCTAAGGAAAGTTCGTGCTCATGCCAATAATCATAAATTTTACATTGCTCCTTCGCACAATGGCCTAGATTAATAAAGATTTTATAAAGGAAGAATATTCTAAATTCTCTAAAGTCCTCAAGATTTTATTATTCGTTTTTTATTCGATTATTTGAATATTTCATATTGCTGTAAATCTTTTAAAATATTATAAGCTGCTATACGATAGATATTATTAATTCGGTTTGTGATGCAGAAAATTTTACGTCTTTTAAGATGATGCGTTTATTGGACGTCATTATTTATATTTAAAAATAGAACATCTTATTTATGTTTTAGATAAAATGTCTTTTATTCATGATATTACTAAAATGCAATACTTTTGTATTAAATTACAGATGTTTGTGCAACATTATAAAAAAATATTTCTAATTATTGAATAAAAAGTTAAAAAAGTAAATTTAACAAAAAATTAGTTAAATATAAATATAAATATTAAAAATAAACAATAAATTTTAAATAATAAACAATTACAAAACAGATTATAGGAACGTATATGTAATAACACAACAATAGAAATCAAACAATAGAACTCAATGCCTTAAACGATCTAGCTGGATTTTAAATGTTTGTATGTTCTATGTGTATGATTTTGAATATATATGTAGTATATAAATTCACACAGAATCATACAAGCGTTTAAGATCCATCAAATAATAAAATAATCATATATGTAAAATATATCATATTTGTAAAAATAACTAAAATTAAAATTTCATGTTTTTTGGAAAATAATTTTTTTGTATATCACAATTCAAGTGTTAACTCAATGAAAGTATATATAATATTTACTGTAGTAGTCTTTGTAGTCAATGTACACATTTACTAAAATTAACACTTTAATTGTAACATATACATAAACATAAATATGTCTTTCATCAAATTTATTCTTTTTTTTATTTGTGCGTTCATCGAGAAATCCTGCACTGCATAACTTTCAAGATATTTCTGCGTGGGTTCGCCTACGCTTGCAATTCGATCCCGGAGCAAGTATCTTCGAATGATAACGACCGAGCGAAAAATGATCACGAAAGAAAGCTCACGGTGACCACGAATCGAGCATCTGTTACTTATCGAAATTATATAATTATGACAATAATGTTGCAAATGTCTGTATCGCGTGTAACAATAACGGGTAAAATATACAGTTGCCTCTATAAAATGTACTAGAATTTCTGTCATTCTCACTTATCTTTGGATTTGTCTTAAATTAAAAGCGTATTAAAATAAAGCTCGTTTAATAAATGCAGAAATACAAGAGCGTCTATAATATTTTGACTATATAGTATCAGCTAAAATTTAATAAAATTTAATAAAAAAATGAGTCAAAAAACGAATATTAGCTAATATCAATAAAAGAATTGTGTCGTTAATAGACTCTGAAACTAACTACACAAAAAAAAACAAAATAACAATTATTTGATTTTTAATAATTTATACAGCGTAATTACTATATTTTGCTATAATTTTATAAATAATTTTTTAAAGAATAAGTGAATTCAAATAAATTTTTATACGAATATTTATTAGAATTTTAATCGTATATGTAATAAATTTGATTTAATTCATAATGCTACTTCTTCAAATTTGCCAATAAGTACAAATTGCGATTTTACATGAGAATCAAAGCAAACAAAACATTAAATAACTCAACTTTCAGCTGATAGCTCAACTGTACAGCTAAAACATTAGACGCTTTTGTATTTCTACATTTATTAAGCAAGCTTTATTTTAATATGCTTTTAAGACAATTCCAAAAGTATCTCAAAGTGAGAGAGAGAGAAATTCTAATACAATCTTATTAATAAGAGAATTGTGCTCAAATTTTTTACACAGATACTCAAACGTAAAACAATCTATAATATTTTTCAATACTTTAAATTGTGACCTCTTTAAACTTATAAAATGTGATTACAACTTTTTAATATCTAAAATTTTTTTTCTAATTAAATAAAATAATGTTTTATTTTACAATCATTTTAAATATTATCATCCATATCTGTAATTATATAAATATCAAAATTCGTTGAGATTAAAAAATAATTGCTTTCTCATAAAGAATGTACGTCGCGCGAAGACAGAAATCTCTTGACATATTACGTCTCGTTACTAGATAATGCCATCTGCCTCGACGACAGGGAGAGATTTCAGTGAACCAAATAGATGTGATTTTGCGAATACTGCATAATATAAATGAATCCTAGCAAAAAGACGCGTATTGTAAACATTCTCTTTAAACGATTGTCTCCATCACTAACTTTTCGCTTTTTCAACGTTGACAGCAAGTGCGGGAGATAGAGCAATAATTGTCAATCTAGAATGAGTTGAGAAAGCAGGCGTTGTAACATCATTTAACTAAGTCGCCGAGCACAAGCACAATGGTTATGACTTAGCATTATGCAAGCACATTTCAGCGAACGTTTATGACCACACGGTTAGGATCTCCTAAACGACCAGTTATAAAAGGAATTTGTACACGCAAGTTATATATTTTTGTTCATTCGCAGCGTATTCACAAAATTGTGCTTTCAATAATTTTGATCACAATATGTTCAACACAGCTTTGTAACTATTGTAAAATTCTTTAATATGACTGGTCCTTAGTTTCTCACTGGATATAAATATATAAACCAATCATATTAGAGAATCTTGAACGCAACCAATAATAGCGACAGCGTAATCGAAAAGGTGAGGAAAGAAAAAGAGAAGAATGAAAATTATACTCTAATTCTTTACCGATGATCATGATCGAACGGTAGGAAATACGTCTTTGCTGTAAGTCGCTCGCGTGATCGACGAAAAAAAAGATGAACGAAACCGTTAGCGAGATAAGACATTAAGAATGCTTACTGCACGAATTTATGCCGCTATTAGAAGGGATTAGAAGATACGACGAAGTCACGGATAAGACGATAAATCCTTCTTTCTTTCCTGTACCGCCCACGGTGATTCGGTTTAACGTTAACGACCGACCGAGGAAACCGACCACGGTACGAGTCTGATCGATCGCGTTCAGTGGTATCGGTCGCGTCGCGATCGGACGCGCAAGTGGTCGTGGTCGACGCAAAGGCCATTACCGACACGCAGTGGTTACGGTCGATGCGCGATCTGCCGCGAGGAATTGACGTAAGAGCTAAAGTGACCTTTCTTCGCGGCGTTCCGCTCATTGACGTATTATTTGAGCCTTCGATCGTCATTTCCTCTTTTGACCGATCATTTTTCTTTTGCTTTATTCCGTCGCCAAGAAGAATTTCTATTTCGATTTAAATTACGTGATGAAATATCTCATTTCGCGGAACAGAAGTGCAGAATGCTCATAATAAATTGAAATTTTTTATAATCTTTAATTTAATATTCTATATCTTCAAAGAGAATAGTATTTTTTTTAAAGTAAATCATTTATCTAAGTCAGAATTTTTTTCCGGTGTACTGCAAAGGGTTTCCATGTGTGCCGCGAAGAGAAGGTAAAAAGAAGTGAAAAAATTTAGGAATAAGTAAAAAGCGAATATAACGTGAAGTAAAAAATATTTTGAAAAAAATATTTTGGGAAAATATTTTCAGAAATAAACTTTTGTACTATAATTCTAAATGATATGTTAGTGTTTACATAAGAAACCTATACTATAGCGCTGAACATATATATTCAGTAATGTACCTCAATAAATTTGGCTCGTTATTTAATATATCGTAAATTGGAAAAGGTAGAAAAACGCTAATCTAGATATTTATCATCTTTAGAGGGAGCTTTTTGAATTTTCACTCCGAGCTAAGATAACAAATTTCATCATCAGAGGACCGCAATAATCCGAGCGAATGCATGGCGTCGGAATGCTAACACCGAAAAGGAAAAGCCAGATGATGAATAGCGAAGTTACTAAGCCAATAAAAATCACAGGAGGAGAGGTACTCGGTTACAGCGCCTGGGAATAGAAAACATTTTCGGATGACACTTCTATTACAAGAGCGCGAGGAATCCGTCCCTCCGGACACTCTAGGGGGCAAGAGAGTAAAAGAGGAAAGGGAAAGACCGGAATGACAAGAAACGAGAGATGGCAGATGGAAATTCTCGAGAGAGGCGTAGTAGTGAATTTGAGAGCACTGAAAACTTTAAGGGAAGCTACAGTCGAGAATCTGTAAATCTTTGCATTCCTTTGAGGAAAGATATTAACAAGGGGAGGCTCAAAAGTGGCCTTACTGATTTCAATAAAACTTGACAAAATTCTAAAGTATTCTCCCTTGAATATAATTGCCCCTCTATCTTTTTTAGGCGTAGATGATTAACCTTTTCCGAGATATTTCAACATTAAATTTAGTAGCGACATTTCTTTTAGAGTTTATTAGAACGTTTATATTTGAGTATTAATACCGTAATAGTGGAAACTACTCTCCAAAGCTTCAATTTATCTTAAAATCTGTTAAAATGCTCTCTGAATCTTTTGGAGTAAAAATTGAGCCATTCTTGAAAAAAAAAGTCGTGAAAATTTCTCACTTTTGTTCAAAAAAAAAATATTTTTACTTTTTTTTCAAGATTCAATTTTCAATCTTTCGGAGTGAAATTTCACTCCAAAAAAGATTTAGAGAGTAATAATTCGTTGTCATTAAAATCGATAAAAGGAAATTTTGAGAAATATGTAATATGTAATATGAAATTACGAAATATATAATATGAAATATTCTAAATATAAAATATTCAACAATAATAGTAAATTGTAAGAATCGCAAACAAACGATGTGGATAGCAATAAATGCTAGATAAAGTATGAAAATAATTTTATACAAAATAATGTTGAACTCACTGCTCACTGATTGTTAGAAAATGTGTTTTTTGTAGCATTGCTCATCATACTTAAGATTTCTACATAATTAACGATTCGACAAAATTATTTTCAGATCGGTATCTAGCTAAATTTTTAGATACTTCAGTAAATCATTCTTTTCGTGTAGGTGAACGTCACTGCGTGGGAATTGCCGCTACTTTCTCATGCTACGGTTTTTATTCTTATTTCATCTCTTTTACCGAAGTCTTTCTTGCTTCCTCTCGCTATAGCTGGCAATAAATCTCGTGGTACTCGTCTATTGCTTTGAGTCCAAAGCTGTGAAATCTTCGCTTTATCTCCCGGACACCAACTCAATCATACACTTTTACATCTCGTCCGGATTCGCAGGCAGACTCGAATTTTGCATAAATGTAAAAAGACACGAAATCACAGGAAGTGACCTTTATTTATGAGATCATCAATTAATCTTTGTAATGTCGATCAAAGGATCACTGTGATAATGGATCACGACAGTGGACGCGATGACAGTTTAATTAAGATAAATATTATTTTCAATTAGAAGAACAATGTTTTCGCAATCAAATTCGAAGTCAGCTTTGGTAATTAAAAAATTTGATCTGTTTGAATTAAATGATTAAATAATAATAATAATAATAATAATAATAATAATAATAATAATAATAATAATAATAATAATAATAGTTAATAAGCTTATGTGAGCATTGCGTTAATTCCATGTAAAAGCCTTTAAGTCTTGCACTGAATGATTTGGAATAATAAACAGACTTTATTCAACATTATTATTTGAAAGCAGATTTATTTTGATAGAAAAATATCAAGTATCATGATATATTATTTGTATAGATATAAAGTTTTTTCTTTAAATATAACCTGAACGTATAATAAATATGTAAATATTTGTATGTAAATTTAATTTATATCACAAAAAATTATTTTACAAAAAATTACATTACTCAATGTCTATATATATAACATGCATATGCAGCATAAATATTAATTAGATATTTATAGAGAAAAAAATAATTTTTTTTTCAATAAATTTAATGAAATTTATTATTGTTTATTAAAATTATTATTTATTTATTATTGAAGTTATTTATTGTAATATGCAGCAAATTATTATTAAAAAAACATCTTTTCAATTAATAGAACAAATATATATATTTAATTAATTAAATAATTTGACGGAAAAAATAAAAGAAAAGGACTCACCAAATGCTGTTTGATAAAATTTCCTAGCGGAGATAATTTTCGGACACTGGATCTGAAATTCCCCGGTCCGTTCCTGACCTGTTGCTCTTTTCTATAAAACAAAAATACGTTGAATTAGTTGGATAAGCTTTCTTTTGGCCTTAATGTCAGATTTAGGAATAAAAAAGGTAATTTAATATAGTTTGAAATATCAATACAAATACGAGCAATAACAATCAAACAAATTTTCCAGATTTAATCGTGAGAGTATAAGTTCAAATAATATTTACATTAAGAATAATTTTCATTACATTTATTAATTTTATTTAAATATTTATATTATTATTTGTTTTACATTTTTTATTTCGTAGGAAAATAGCATTCATTTGTGAACCGCAAACCATCTTGGGAAATAGCATGATACTCTCGTAATAACAGAGTAAAAAGTGTACTTGAAATATACTTCATCTCAACATAGAAAGATTCTCGATTTCTGGAAAGTGATATCGGATTTTGTTAGAATTTTGATGCCACTAGTGACAAGTATCTCCCCGTTTTTCTCTCCCCAACGAAGTTACCCTCGGATTTTCATTCCTTATTGTAGCCTCAAAGAAAACCGATACAAATTCCTCAATACCTCTTGCGTCGCAAGAGATAGCACCTTTACATTTGAATTTCAGACGTAGTGATACGCGTAAAATATATTATTACAGTTATATTTAAATAGATAAAAATTTGATTCAAAATATTCTAAATTAAAATAAAATAATATTTATGATTCCAAGAATAAATCCTATATAAATAAAATACCTATGTAAACCTCCATGAATAGTTAATGTTAGTGCGTAAATTATACATTGATATAGCGATATATTTATAAATACAATTCGTAAATAATAAAGATGTACTGATAAAAAAAGTTAAAAATAAAAATGTAAAATCTCTGCGTAATAACTTTTTTATTTCTATTTCATTTATCAAATATATTTTAATTGCTTATATTTGTCGTTTTATAAATATAAGTATATAATTTATGCATTACAACAATCGCGGAGACTCACATTTTGTTTGCATTATTTACACAAATTTAAAATATTTTTCTTTGTTAATAAATATCGTGAAATGAGTTTTGATTTTGTTGTATTCTACCATCGGGATTATTATTTTGCTGCAAGCTTACTTTCCCTATATGAATTTTCAATGCTGTATGTAGAAATATGTAATATCTAGATATCCTTCCGAGATTTGATGTTTACTAGAAAAACCAAATAGTTACGTCGCAACTTTTCCGTAGCAATATTCTCGTTGATGGAATACCGGCTCGAATGTCGCGATTAATTCAGTCCTTGCAAACATTGCTCAGTTTGTAGTAATTAATCAGGTCAGGTCTTCATCTCACAAAGGAAAGCGCCAACTCAGAGAATCATAATAGCTCTGGTCTTAGGATGGACGATGAAGGAATGTTTCATTCGTAGAAATTTCATGACGAAATTCCACAGCTTATCCTTTCATGGCTACTTTTATTTCTTCGCAGAAAGGCGTAAAACCAGAAATTCAGAAAAAAAAGTTGAGAAAAAAGAGGAAACACAAAAGATAGAACGGAAATGTTGGTCACGATGTTTTCAGTCTGCTCGTCAATGCGTGAGAAATTGATATAAAAATAAGCTATGCATGTTTCTTTACATTATTCAGAAAGTGCTGAATCATCACTTTTCCTTTCTTTCTATGTTCTTTGTGGTCTTCAAAAAAATACTGTCAAGTAGATAACTGAGATAATTCTATAATTAAAAGAAATAAACAGCAGTATGTAATTCATTTAGGAGATTAATATAATTGTTCTAACAAGAAAATTGTCTTATCTAACATAAATACTTGTAGCTGTCGCAACAGTATTTGTGAAATTAGTTTTGCGATAAGAAACTAGCAGGAAGACCTAACATGATTAATCGAGTTGTTCGGTGAGTATCGATTTTCTATATCGCTCTGTTCTATAGGATATATTTTTTCTAAATTTTAGTGGCAATAAATGTCAGGAGCAGACACAAAATACGACGATCGGTGAAATACGGGTGTATCGGTGGAGTACCCATGTGGAATATCAAAGAATAATGACTGAAAGTCGAGGTGAGGCGCTGGTTGGAAAATAGAAGAAGAATACTGATGAATCTCGAAATCTTTTCTTCTTTTCGTTGTTTAAATAGTTCCGTTTCCATTTGCTTATTTCCAATGTTAGGGAATAAAGTCTAATAATTGATAAAAAGATTACTATCGAAGCAAAAGTTTATTTATTTAAATTTTATTCATTAGACTTTATTTATTAGACTTTAGCATTATTGTAATATATATTTTATTTACACAGTGATATTTATTTTACAGTTACAAAAACAAATAAATTTTTCAGAGAATTTCAGAAGGATATAATTGTATATAAGTGTAAATGCAAAATAATTTGATTAGTCATTAGAACTATTAGAAAATTTTGGATTATCATGATTATAAATATTTGCAATATATATATTGTATTTCATATATTTTAAAATTTAGAATGTTTTTCTTTCTTAAAACTTACGAACTATAATTCGCGATCAAATTCAGAACAAAATTCTATTTATAATATTATGAATAGTTTAACATGAAAAACACATTAGGATACGTATTTATATTTAGGATGTGTGTTATGTGTGACACATAAAATTCTAAGTAGAACTTTACCTTGAATTTGGCCGCAAATTATAGATCGTTTAAAGTGAGTACATTGTAATCATAAAATAAATTATCGCTGGCTGTCCTACTTTTAGGCTTAAAGCATTAGTAGAATGTCGAAACGAATGGCAAGTATGTAACATTGTGCCGCGCGATTTGGACTTTTGTTTTACAAACTAAAGAGAACAAACTAAATTGCTGCAGCGAGCGATGGACTTGATTTACCGATGTACATACAAGCGACGATCTCGTAACCTGTATCTCGATATTCCGTTGCACGTGCAGAAACATACACTTTTCCAGTAAAGCTATTCATTTTGCGCGAACGACGAGTTGTTGGCGAAAAGAGGAGAGGAGAGCAATAGTTTTAAAAGTTTCGCGTACGTGCGAACAAAGGAATTTTTTTTATCAAATCAATGCGATGAGATCTGTGTGACAGAAATTCTCGAAAATCGAAATGTGGACCCGGTCTAAACGAAACGTGGATCGTAAAATATGTGATACAATTCAATATATGAAACATTTCGTGTGTTTTGGAAAGAATTAATGTGAATTCTTTCAACTTCTTCTCGTTATTTTCGTTCTTCGAGTCCATCGCCACTGCTCTTTGGTTCTTGCTGTGATTTATCACAGACAGCGGTTTATTGACCTCCTTCTGTCTTTCTGCCCTTCTTTTCAACTGTAATTTATTATCCCGCCATCGAAACACTCGTGAAACAAGTATTCGTGTATAAGCCAACGGACGTTTTACGTTTTTCTTTTTCTCCCGTTCACTAAAGGAATCACAACAAATTTTTATCAACTGTAGTTGCGAACAATCAATCGATATAATCTTTCCTTTTCTTTTAGATGCACAAAATACATAAATTCGAGAGAGGAAAGAACAAAAAATGATTGACAATTGTCATTTTGACAATCAATCTTCAAATGGATTTAAATAAACTCGATATCTGTTAGATAAAAATTTAAAATAAGACTAATAAATTTGTAATGCACTTTTAAGAAAAGGAGAGAAGAAAAAATATTTCGAGAAGAAAATAATAGAATATAAAATTTTACAAATAATCTATGACTTTCGTAATTTCTTTTAGATATTATAGGAAAGTAGTAAAGTAGTAAGTAGTTGAATCGTTATTAACGTCACAATTAATTATTGAAAACGAGCATGGCTGATGAGACGCACGAAGAAGGATTGAAGATCATACTTACAGTGATAATTTCGTTTCATTATCATATGCGTCAATGGCAACACGACTCAAAGCTGGAAGACTGCTTGCTTCACAGGGCGGATTGCTTAGATCTAAAATAAAACGAAAAAAGCTTTTTCAAAGAACGATGTATATTGCGTCTCGCTTATATAAATTTTACTAGGGGATAGAAAGCTTAATTTTGTCTGAGGGCAGGATGTGTAATCCTGGAAAAGGATTCAGAAAATTAAGCTTGCTCGACTTGACTTCTATGTACTGAAAGATTTTTGTATCTCGTCGCGTATATTTCGCAATAATAATTAATCATTTTCTAGAAATTAGCCGGGCAATGAATTCTAAGCTCGATAAAATTACGGAAATGGATTTGAACATGTAACATATAATGTAATGTATAGAATAAAAAGGATAAGTAAAATATATAATTTTTGTTACATATATAGTTAAATTATATAAAAAAAAAAATCTGTCGGAAAAGACGTCAAGTAAATAATTTCTTTCAAAACTGACTACTCTATTAGTTAATACAATAATAATTATGTATAATAAATGAAACTTTAGACTAAAATAAATCAAAGGAATAATCCTATTTTCAGTCAAAGCATCAAAGCGGATTTTGATTATTGAATATTATCATATTTGCAAATCAAATTTGCAAATACATTTTTCAGTTCTACAAACTGCGCGCCAATTCGATTTACCGGATTTGAAACACAATTATAAACTAAAGCTAGAAATGACATCATAAATTATGTTCAATAATAATAAACAAAAATGAATAACAAAAGGGTTAAGAGTCAAATTTTTCATATATTTAAATTCTTTAAAACACATACATTTCGACTTATTTGTCAGATCATCCTCGATGTCGATAAATTAACGTAAATTTAATAAAAATCATAAAACGATTAAATACAATTTCTGCAAATTATAATTACGTAAAGTGATAGACCTATTTCTTCATATCTGTTTTCAGTCGCAACAATGCAATGCTTTCCGTCTCGTTATCTTCGTAGTTACATTCTTCTATTACATCGGTCGCATTTTTTTTCGTAATGATAATAAAATTAATTGAAAATATAGAGTCAGCATCAGTTCAACATGTAGAAAAAACATGATAACAGAATGTGTGCTTGCACAATTTTACGGAATGACTCTACATGTTCAATTAATTTTATTATCATTATGGATAAATTGCGACCGATGTAATAGAAGAATGTAATTACGAAGATGACAAGACGGAAAAACAATGCAATGCAAAAATTTAACTCTTAGCTCTTCTGTTATTCATTTTTATAAATTATGTTGTTTATCAATTTAATAATGATGCTAATAAACATCTTAAAACATTGCGAAGAGCTTAATTGTGAAAAATATTATTTCAACCAGAATTCAAATGTAAATCTCTTTCATAAGTATGTATATGAACATTATCAAGCAATAAGATCTTTTGCCAAAATAGAATTATTTCTCTTATTTGAATAATATAATTACGTAGAGGAAAAGGTCTTATTATGAGATACTGAGTTCATTTGGATAAATGCTAGAAGTCTATAGATAGAATTTAAAAAAATAATAGATCATTTTAAAGGAAATTTAATAAGCTTTAAGATAACATTATATAACATTTATATATACATACACATATATATATATATATGTGTAATTATATTTTATATATAATTATATATGTAAATAAAATTTCATTTTTTTGAAAATTAAAGAAAAAATTAGCAAATCGCAAAATCAAAAAATTGTGCTTCTAATATAAGATGCCCCAGAAATCGATAGTAAAATGCAAAGTATATTAGTATTGCAGTTAAAAAATTTTATTTAATGTTTCTAAAATACAAACAAATACAGCCAGCGTGCGTGAAAAATGAGCATGCAATAGATTATATTCAGAACTCTTTTTCAGATAGCTGGAATCATCGCAGATATAAACATTCGACATTCATTCCGATTATCTTTTTTATTATTGTACAATAACATTTATATTTTAGCAACGATTTTCACTATAACAGGGTTATTTCATATTAGAAATACTCTGGGTATCTCATATTACGATTTCCACGTCTTATGGTTTTACAATCATCAAATCTAACTTCTGTAATTAGATAATTCAACATATCTCGTATTTTTCTATTAGTACGACCTTTTTCTATCACTATATGAAGAATTTATTGCTAAATATTTATTTATTAAATAATAAACAAAATTTATTATTTAAATGCTTATCTTAATGAAACTTAAAGACATCCAAATTCTAAAATCTTGTTTTACAATGACTATAAACATGATCTAATAATGAATTTTCTATTAAATAATTTTCAATCCAAGAGTAATAAATGATGGAATATAAATAACGTTTATTAGTTTAGCAGAAACACCGCTATCTCATATTAAGCGCCTATCTCATAATATAGGGGTTTTACTCTAATAATAATAAACAATATAATCACCTATATTGGAGTAATAATAATCACTGTGCCGTCCATAAGGAGGTGCCAATGGATGTGACAAAGTATTCACCCTGCGTCTAAGATTAGTAGTCTGCAAAACAAATCAAAACATCTCATGTAAATCCTATTTAATAGATTGCTCCTATTTAATAGATTGTATAGATACATTCGGGAAAGATCGCATAAAACTCATATCTCTGTCGTATCGCTATTATATTATATAAAACAAATGCTTCTATTGATCATCACAAGGTGATAAAAAAAAGAAAAATGACAAAAAGTCACGGCACGTAAGATCTTTCCGATTTCGATAAAAAATTTATAGAATGCTCGGAACATATTTTCGTTTTTCACGATGAGATTAAGATTTGTATTCTATTAGGAAGAAAGATCTAATACAGTCATTAAGTTAAAAGCTTGCTTTAAATTCAGACTCCTCCTTTCGAAAAAAAATTCATGTGTTTTTAAGTACATTAAATTGCATTGTCAATGCAAACACGAGTCGTTATCAAATAAGACTGGTGCAATTGTAAAAAATAAATAATCGATAAGATTCATTCTATGTGTATCTTTATTTATTTTTCTATTTTTATTTCTTTATAAGAATTTTAATGAGTACCATATTCTATTTATACCAACGTATTGTAATTATCGCAAATTTATAATATACATTATAATATACATTATATATGTATATTTGGAAAAGTTCTTCTCTAAAAAAAAAAAAGATTTGAAAAAATAAATATATAGAAGGAGAATTTACAAAAAAATTCATAAACTTTGGCACCATTCAACAGTCGTCGCCACCATTAATTCTCGACGTGAAAGCAGGATGAGTTTTTTCGAGAGGAAAAAGCGTTTATAGTGCAAAAAAAAAAGAGAAAAAGAGAAAGAGAATGGAGGATAGCGAGAGCGGAAGTCTCATTACGCGTTCAAATTTTTTATTAGCTATTTGCACATAAATAGCAAGCACCGTAAAAACTGCCTATTATCTTGTTAAATACATGATGCTTATTGCGTTTTCGATTAACCGTACAAAAATTAAACATTTATTTTACCATCAGCAATAATTTGGCAACACTTTTACTCCGCAAATGTCAATTAATATATAACCATTAATGACAGCAAATTATTCATTGTCCGCTAATGTACAACTCATCTCATTTGTAAATACGAACAGATTGACTATATTGCTCGCGTCAAATTGCCGACCGAAATGTTTGTGTGGCATTTTCGCGAGAATCTCTCTATAGAGAACAACGTACCAATCGTGGCAATTATAAGGTTGTTTTAGGTCAATTAAATTGTGGATTCGTGAATAATTACGTGCATTAATAGCATTCTTGAAATATTTCCGTTCGTTGGATTGTAAAGTCAGTTTATCTCATAAACGTCTAATTGTTACACTTTCAGAGATCATCCAACAGCCAAATCCGCAAGTCAAGTTGTCAATAAGACAACGTAAGTCAGCGCTACAAATGTGCGCAGACCGCGATTGTATCATATTAAACGTAGACACTGGTACGGATGCAAATGGGTTAAACGCTTAGCCGATTTCGCGTGCAAGATTTAGATCTGATTGTACCTAAAAGCCGCGATTCAGGTGTTTGGATTCCTACAGAACAATAGTCCCGGTTAGAATCCGATGATATCGTTGAATACGCTTTCCTCGTGAAATCCTGGTTTACTAAAACGATTGAATCAGCCTTGAATAGTTGAATTCGGAATTCAAAAAGCAGCCAACGTATTTCATGCGGACGTTCAGCAATTTTGAAACAATCTCTAAATCCACTGTAAATCCGCAACGTTACATTTTAATCGCCTTTTTAATCTCGATTAATTAGACTTTTAATTAGACTTGATCTAAGAATAAAATAACAGATTATTTATCAGTAAATTATAACAAGTATGTATTCAAACTTTAATTTCTTTTATATCATCCTACTTTCTATACTATTAATTTTCATATAAAATTATGATTTGATAGTGACGAGCTAATTGATCATTTTCGTTAGTAAAAATCATCTCATCATTTAAATTATCATCAATGCTTTACCCGCCATATAAATCGATAGTCCCGATTCGTTCGTGCACAGCATGGATTCATGCTTCCGGTCAAAGTTTTCCTTACCTCCATATAGTTATTGCCCCGTTTTTACAATTTTTATTTCATTTATAACTGATAGTTCTGACTCGCGAAGGGAATTCTATCAATTACGTTGAAATTCTGACAAAATGCTAACTTTGCAAATGCATGCCTCTATTCTCTATGAAATAATAAATAAAATAAAAATAAAATAAAATTAAGAGAGAGAGAGAGAGAGAGAGAGAGAGAGAGAGAGAGAGAGAGAGAGAGA
>NW_012130065.1:15412805-15418269 GCF_000143395.1 Atta cephalotes
GAG
Organism: Atta cephalotes; assembly: GCF_000143395.1. Taxonomy (NCBI): domain Eukaryota; kingdom Metazoa; phylum Arthropoda; class Insecta; order Hymenoptera; family Formicidae; genus Atta; species Atta cephalotes. The sequence goes on from NW_012130065.1 coordinate 15,412,809, forward strand.
AGAGAGAGAGAGAGAGAGAGAGAGAGAGAGAGAGATGGGGTTTCCTAAAAGTGGAAAATTTGATTCGATAATTAAGTGAAAATATGGTCAGGTCTTTCATCAATTCCCGATGATACAAGGAGCCGATGATACCGAAGTCCGGTAAAAAGTTAAATTGAGCATAGCTTCTCCGGAGCAAAGAAGAAAAAAATTCGCGGCGACTAACAGGATACTGATAAAGACCGGTGGATGAAATAGAATCTAGTTAATCTCTTCGAGCCAGTTTAACGAGACCTAAGCCCTGGATAGCATGCCTTTCGCGAGTTTCTAGAAGATAAGGATCATGTTTAACTGTTAATTATGTTTCGATTTGGCGATGATATGTGAAATTTATCAGACGATTTCGAAATCATCGTGATTTTTTAAATTGAGCAAAAAAAAAATAAAACAAATAAATATCAAAAGAAAATAAATAATTACAATATTATAAATGATATTCACAGTCTATTCTTATATTTAAAACCATCTTAAGAACAATCTTGTCATAAAGAAATCGTACCTTAATACTTTAAGATAATCTTGAAATAAGAACAGACTATAGATAAATATCCCTTAAATAGCATTTGCTAAATTCTCTCGAGAGCTACACGCAACGTTCATTATTTATGACATTTGTGTTTACTTCGAAATTAACAATTTAAAATTCAAAATTTCTCGAGAATAATTCTCAAGAGAAAAAAATTCGTTTCAAAATTCGTTCGTGACGAATATCATCCTATCCTCCCATTATTATTGATGATTCTTGCTGTCGGTTGCGTATTCCTTTAAAATATATCTTCCAGAAAATAAGAAAAAATTACGGACTCAAGATATACATTTTTAATCGCAATAATTCTTTAGAGAATTAATAAATACTTTACGTTCGCAAATTTTTTTTTAAGGACAGCGATAAATCCTTACAGGATACTTCTCCATCAGACTGTGCGTTCTGGTAACTTGGGTCACCCTGCCATCGGAGGTGCCCGCCCTCTTGCAATCAGCATCGACCTCATCCTCCGCTAACGAACTGAGAGTGCTGAGACTGTTGTACCACTGCACGCTGCTGGTCCTGTAGGGCTGCCTTGAGGACTCATGGCTGCGATGAAGGTCTTTGCTAAAGCTCATGCTACGCCTGATCGGCTGCAGGCTATGGTTTATCACCGCCGGTAACTCGGTACTCCTTTTCAACAGAGCGCCGAATTTCCGACGGAACGACGAACGCCGTTCGAGCTTCCCGCTTGGATTGTCCGCATCCTCCGCATCCTTCAATGAGGTTTCCTTCAACGAAGATCTCTTGATGCTGAAGGATTCTTGAGAGACACATGGCAATATTAACGATCAAAACTGCCTTCTTCAATCTTATACATTGCAAAATAATTCAAAACGCGTCTTTCTATTCAGGTCTTAATTATATATATTTAAGAGTTGAAAAATAACATTTTATTCCTATTAAATAATATCGAAACAGTTTTGAGCCACTTTAAACATATTTTTAGTCCGTGAGTTTATTAAAATATAATTTTAATTATTTTTATCAAAATAAAATAATCTATAATTTTTACTAAAATTGTTTGCAATTTTATTATTATTTTTAACAAATTTAGATTAAGAGCTAAATACTGAATTTATTTACTTTAATATTTAACTTAAATCATTATTATTCTTGAAATCATTATTATTCTTTAGAAAAATGTCAAATTATTTAAAAAAAAATTTAGAAACTTATTTTGATGTGATTATTGTCAATTAGAATTATCTTCGTCGAGAAATACTCTGACAGTTCTTTAACAACGTCATATTGTTCGATCTCTGATAATACAGACGCAGCTAACGTAAGCAATTACTTTCCCGACATTTGATGGAAAGCAACGTTAATCAAAGATTCCGCTAATGCTTTTCATATTAAGAATTTTGCAAAGAGCGATTAATACCCAACGTTCTGCGCACCTGCTTCTAGTTTCGCTTGCTTGCATTCCTTTGTGAGTCCCAATTGCGTCGCACTTGCGCTCTCATCATTGTAATTTGTTGCTTTGACGCTCGACTTGCTCTTTTTCAAGGACTTTTTCGCTTCTTTCTTCAGTGTCATCTTTCCCAGGTAAATCTCACACTAATATCGACCGCACTTAGACACTCACATTCAACATTACGCACGTCACACGATGATGACGTCACGTGAATGATGATTCGTTTATTCTCACTCGATGACTGAGTCACATAACTTTCCGTCTCACAAAATCAACACGTCTTAGTCGTAATTTGCACACACATGCACATTCATAAAATGTGTCGTTAAACGGTATCACTCCGATAATATGTTATCATTGCAACAAGAACGATATATTGACTATATCGTTAATATCGCGTCATTCACGCCTTTTTGCTTTCCGTGTATTTAGTGAAACCTGGAAGCTAAGATAAAATGGATCGCATCAGAAGTTGAGAACTTTCTTAACCACCTTTAAGCCGCTGATCCGATTTACGACTTTATATCTGCTACTGTTTTTTCTAAATGCTTTTCTATTCCTATATTTTTAGTCGATACACCGCGCAATATTGCGGAATTGAACTCGTGCTTCTTTTATGAAATGGAAAATATTTCCATTTCATAGCGTCATTTTTCGGATTTTACAAAAGCTTCTTAAGTTCTCAATGTTTATGAAAAGAAGAAAAAATTATCTTAAATAGAAGAATTATAAGGAAAATTATAATTATTATACGTGACGAGAAAATTTTTCTTTATGAAGAGAAAATTCATCCTTCACTATTGCCCTCGTTATCATCATTATGTTCATAATTTATCTGTTGATTCCAATCGAGTGATCAATTACCGAAACAAGACTTACTACTTTAATAAAAGGCGCCGCTTATCGCAAAGAAGTAAAAAATCGACATTTGTTTCATTATCGAATAAAACATAATTCCAATATTTATCACAAATATTATACAATTTTTTTTTAAATTAATTTTAATTTTGGGAGAGAAACATTTCTACATTTACATGTGAAAAATTAAGTCAATCTAATTGCTTAAAAAGATACTCTTTTTTTTTCAATTTTAAAAATAAAAAATGTCTTTACAACAGAAATGTCTTTCTATTTATTTTTTTTATACTGCTAAAAAGTTTTGTCTCGATAATTCGTAGTATACTTATTACTTTTTTCTATTACTATCTTTCGTCCTGTCATTAGATATAACACTCAATTACATCCCAATAAAATTAACGTATTACGCGTCATAATAATAATAGTCATTTTGCTACTTTGAACATCAAGATATTTCCACAAAACAGGCCACATCACTTAATTTCGTCAACGTTCCACTTATTTCCTTTTTCACAGTCGATTTATCTCAATATTTTTGAAAACAAAAAAGTAATATTACTACATTATAAGAGAATAACCTTGAGAATAATTTTATCGCGCGTTGCTGTATGATTTTTATATTTGAGTTATCATATTTATTCATAATTCACATAAAACCGAAGTATTTTTAATTATAATTAATGTAATATATTTCACGAGACATTTATTGCTCCATTTTTGCGATTATTATTTTTTCGTTTGCCATCAGTAGATCTTTATCAAGTTTTATTGTAACTTTTGTACTCGCGTGTGCACGCCTTAGATTTTCAGCTTATATACCGTCTACGAATAAGGCCGATAATCAGTGTTGATTATCATGCGCTTAATTATATCCGCACCGTATCTCTGCTGCATTCCTTCCGACTCCGCGAAACATAATTCGCATCGCGTCCAACATTAGCATGATCACGGCTGAATTGCGCGATCGAATCTCATATCTGGAGCGCGTAATTTACGCACCTCGCGCGCCCGCGTATGCAATATCGCGGCATTATCGCGAGAAAACGGATTATAAGACCGCAGTTAATCCCAACCCGTGATAAGCCCGCACAGACTGCACTCCGTTTATCAAGCGGTGCCGCACGGCAGGTTCACGGATAAACGGACTGAATGCGATAATAACGGATTGCAACGGCATGGTGACAAATTATTAATTAATTTATCTATTTACTCTATACTAAAAGAAACGTATTAATTGAAATGGACAAATAACGAATAAATATAATGAATAAATGTAATACACAATTGCTGAGGAATTAACAAAAATGATGCTGCTACAAAACCTACACTGAAAGAATGATTTTACTGAGGTGTTTAAAAATTTATTTTTAATTAGCTAAGACACTCGCCCCGGAAAGTCGAGAAGTCTCAAGTTTGAACCCTGGCTAAGGTAATATTTTTCGCAATTTTCTTTCCTTCTTTTCTTTCTTTATTTCTTTTTAATCTAATTTAAGGGAGATTATTAACGTTTCAAACTGATTGTATTGAAAGTCCGAATGTTATCAGCGCGCAATCATTTCTAAAATAAATTTGATTTAACAAAAAATATACATATAATGTATCATTCGAAACATCTAAACCTTCGACCAATTAAGGCGTTCTCTATTATAATTTATTTAAAAATTTAGCTACAGATCTGAAAATAGTTTTATTGGACTATCAAAATTATTATGTAGGACGTATTCAAACTGGTTATGACTATAGAATGTCAAAACTTTTTTCAGCATTGCTCGTCATACTTTAATACTCTTACGTAATTATGATCCAACAAAATTATTTTCAAATCTATATCTTATTATCTATATCCTATATCAAATCTATCTACCTAAATTTTTAGATATTTCAGCATAATTATCCTTTTCATGTACTAGAAACGACAAATAATAATATTATGTAATAATACATCAACGAGACAACTACGTACATACAACTTGAAAAATATAATACTATAAAAAATATAAAACTATAATAATATAAATAAATTAAGATATGAGTAATTATTGTAATTATTGTAACTAATTATTGTGCGTCAAAATAAAATGTGAATTCTTAGATGTCATCGTTTAACGCACTCGAATGCCAGCCGATCGTGTCTTCGATAAATATTTGTCGACATTATTTTGCGTTTAATCGCAAATCCCGCCTAATAGTAATGATCAGATCGCATCAGGGATACGACTTGCTCAGACAAATTTCGCGCGAACGATATTTATATCAAATTCCTTCGAAATTTCAACATTCGTGCGACGCATAGATTTTTTAAAATATGTCTTTCCTTTCACTTTTATTTACCGTGCATATTAAACCCATTAAATAACTTATATATACAATTCATTTCAGATTACGAAATTCTGTTTATAATTTTAAGTAACGTGTATTTTGATGTATGCTTCATTGTATTTTAATGTATATTTTCATTGTATTTTAATGCATGTGTGTGTATATATATATATATATATATATATATATATATATATATATACTACTACTTATTTTATTATTTTAATTACTTTACTTATTATTATTAGTTAGTATATACTATAATAATAATTATATAGTTAATTATTACTTCTACTACTACT
>NW_012130065.1:15418289-15420414 GCF_000143395.1 Atta cephalotes
TTTAAGTTAAGTTAGTTTTAGTTGTTAGTTATAGTGTCTACTTATTATTTAATTATTATATTTATTATTATATTTATTATATACTATGTGTGTATATATATATATATATATATATATATATATATATATATATACACACGTATTTCTGATTTTTTAAATGTTTCTCTTATTATATTGTAGTATATCACATAAAATTCTAATTAGAATTTTATCCTTTCTAACGTCCATAATAAATCTCTAAAACGGATTTGAAATACCATCAAAGATAAGTTCAATGTCACATTCATTTTTATCTCTTACATTTCCTGTTTTCTTAAAGACACAACTTATCTTTTGTTTCCAAGTAAAAAAAATTTAGCAATTGTAAACGCATTATAATCATAATTACTAGAATAAATTGATAAATATATTTAGATATTTTTCTTTCTGTTTGTCGCAAACATCTGTCTAAGCTGTGTTCTCTACAACAATAAGTATATTATTACAGGGAATATATATTTTCCAAGAATCAGTAGAGATAATATGTTATCACGCGATTGTCACATGTATCGTGAAATTATACGTTATGTGTTACATAACGATTTTTTCTATTATTGCGCCAAATCTATAAGATTAGATGGATACACTAAATGTACAGCAGATAGTAAAAAATGCAATTTTTAAATTAAATTATTAGTAGATATGATTTTCGATCGATTCAACTTATGAGTTAAAAAACGAGCGCAAAATGTAATTTTAATTGATCGAACGTGACGTTCAAACTCTTTCTTGTGGACTCTCGTGTGAAAGTGCAAGCCTACGCAGCAAAATTTTGATGAGCATTATTTCAGAATTGGAGATAAACCGCCAAAACAGACTACAATTTAACACATACTGGATCCGTACAATAATACATATGCGATAAAAAGGTTCAATTTAAAAAATCATTTGGCTAGCAAACGTATAGCATGTTTTTTTCTACAATGAATATTCTTTTTAATCTAAATTGTCATGAAAATTGAAAATTTCATCGCTTTAAAAATAAAGTGAATAATTAGATGTAACTATTTAAATTACTGGTTATTAGAATGATTATTTGAAAACAAAACTTTTCAATAATATTTTAAAAAGTATATTTTGCTTATGTACGTACTTATTATACAGGATATCTTGAAATTCACAATTCAAAATACTATAGCAAAATAGTTTCCGAGAAATTTAATAAAAAATTATTTATTTTAATTATTTAAATTTATTTTAAGCAGTAATTTTAATATGAGTTTAAATATGGCCAATTATGTTTATGTGGTCACCTGTCCTGAGTTGCGCGTGCGGTAATTAGTAAACATTTTAATGCCATGCGTTCACTAATATTCGCAGGTGACCATTTAAAATCGTCTGTAATTATACGCATATATTTTAAAAAGTCTATTTAAAATAAAAATTTACAAATAGCTTTTTATTTAATTCAAGAAAAATTTTTGAGAACAATTTCTAGTTGAGAATAAATAAACCAGAAGATAATATTCTAATCATATTAAACAGAATTCTGATTATTTCAACTACAATCATAATAGAATCAACCATAAAATTTTGATTAATCCATTTTCAATCAGAATTCCAATTAAAGTAATCAGATTCTTTTTCCAGTATAAATATAGTATTTTGAGTTGCGAATTTCGGAACTATATATTTTAAATATATATTTGTTTCTGATTTTTCAAATGTTTTCGTCATATTACACGTCACATAAAATTCTAACTAAAATTTATTTTATTCTGAATTCTATAATAATAATTAATTACTAACTATAGTAATAATTAATAAATGATATCATTTTGTGACATTCGATTACTTGACCTCGATAATTATCGATACTAACTCATCACAAATGGTCACAACAAGTAAGTTGAGATCTGCGCGTTTCACCAATATAATTCCGTCAATTAAAGTTTCTCTTTCGTCGCGGAATCGATCGGATTGTTAAGTCGGTCAAGGTTACGGTTTATCGACAATTGTACAACACCCCGTACAGGTGGAATATTCGATCGGTTGCGTATTATTACGTTTGATTCGTAATGGCAACGAGTCTTTGTCTCTCTCTCTCTCTCTCTCTCTCTCTCTCTCTCTCTCTCTCTCTCTCTCT
>NW_012130065.1:15424264-15428832 GCF_000143395.1 Atta cephalotes
ATATATATATATATATGTATATATATTGTATATATACATATATATATATATATATTTTAATAGAACTATAAATATAATTATTAACATTATAATAGTAATAATTATAAAAATGAACCTTCTAACCATAATTATTTTATCAATTATAATCACAAATATCAAATAGTGTTTTCTTACAGTGTTAGTATAACAAGGCAGAGAATTTTTTGTACGTTTCGTGTACTTGTTTTCCAACGATGAGATAAGATTAAGAGATTTACTGATTACGAATAATTAACAGTTTAATATAAATTTTGTTTATGCAAAGATCGCACGCGAATCTGTTGTATATTTAAAGTTGTATATTTAATCAACGCTCCGATAAGACTTGTCCCTCGGAAGCGCTTGATGTAAAAGTCACTCTTATCCAAGGGCTGAATTACTCATGAAGAAGTTCTGTTCTTTCTGTTTTCTTCCTGAATTTCACCCATTTCTTTCGTGTCGATCAGCAATTTTTATCGTTATTATCTCATTTTCCGTTCAACAGCGGAGGCACCGGTCTAATCAGAAAACTTCGATTATCTCTGGGCTACCTCTGTAAATCGATCTCACTCAGCAATATTCTCACCCACTTCAAAGCCATGAAATGCAACATATATATTAAAGTTAATTCAATTAATCTAAAAACTACATCCTAAAATTACCACAATTAGATAACATTATATTAAATCAATTTTTAATATCACTTTCACAACACTTGATAAGACCGATAAAACAATTTCATTTATGTACTAATTTCCTCTTCCCTATGTTACTTATTTTCTCTCAATTATCTCAATTTTCCACATAGATTCCAGTCTCTTTGGACTGCTAGATTCGTATCAGATTTTCCGTAATAATCGATATTTGAAATCACTGAACGCGCGGAAGATAATCGATTGACAAATTGCATTTCACGGATCCACCAACTTGTATTTATTGGTTAAACACTTTATTGTTACTTGTACGATAACGAATCTTTCGGTCGCGATTTCTCGCATTTCCGGTCACAAGCGAGCACTTCGTCGCGTGAGCGCAAAAATTGCGGCAGCGGACTAAGCAAGAAATTAAGGAGACAGGTGAGGCGAGGTTCGATAAGCGGTTTCTTCTGGCTGCGGAGGGAGAGACGAAGGGAGAGAGAAGCACGTGAGAGAGTAGGCGTGAGTGGGAAAGAAAAACGCGAATACGAGCCGTCGACGAGGATAAGACGTGCTCTTTAGTATAGAGAGGGGCACAACCGCAGTGGCGCTCAATTATAGCCGCAGTGTGGTTACATGGAATTGGCGAAACGATTACGACTGACAATGAGTCATTGCCGACTCGGTACTGTCTGGCATGTCGACGAACGCCGTGAGTGGATCTTAAAGTGCAGAATCAGTAAAAATTTCAGTAAAAAAATTCAATAAAATTTCTCCTTTTATCAAAAATAAAAAAGAAACATGAAAATGTATAAGTACAGTTATACGACATAAAGAACAGGACATTACAGGAAGAAAGTGAGATAAGTTTATTCGAGCGTCAAATGGACCTCATATTTTTTGACAATGAAAAAAATAAAATAATGTTTATGTAATGAATATTTATATATAAGCAAAAAATACAAAGTACATTTAAATATATCTTCTTTTATGAGGCTTTTACGGTTATACGGATATTGAATATGATAACATAATTTTTCCTCACAGTTACATTTATCGTTTATAACTGGATATAGCTAATCCAGTTGCGAAGTTAAGTACCTGGATGTAATTCGTGATTTGCGCAGAGTGTTGATTCAGTCATGTTACGTTAATTGCTCGGAAAATTATCCTGTTTGTAGAACAAGTCAGGATTCTCAGGCTCAATTAATTAAAACTCGAATTACGTTGATTTACGACTCACTAACGCATTTAAACCATCACGTATCGCATTGTATATGTATACATACGTGTCGCGCTTTTCAAATCAGAGGCTCGGTTTTGTATTCAATTAAAAGCGTTTGATTTTACGAGTCGCAAACTTAGGAAGGAAGAAGCAGGAGTAAAGCGGCGGAAACCATAAATTTTCCGAGCGCTTGTAAAGTCTACTTAAAACGCGTCGTATCCGATTCTAATTGTAAGACGAAATTTACTAGAAGTTCTTTCGTTTTCTTTCACATGATTTTTCAAGGAGCGCTAACAAAGTTTTTAACGCACAAGTACTTCATCGTACTAAGTCTCGATGAAGTCTATCGTCTTTAAGTGCACTATATTAACGATATAATAAATTATATTTTCTCGACATCAGAATGATTAATGCGCACTGTAATAATGACGTTTTTTAATTTAAGAAAATAATTATTACGCCGCTAACTTATATCGGAGATTATAAAACTAATTTCATGAGAAATAATTGCGAGATAGATATAATAAATTAAAGTAATGCGTCAACCGATAAAGTATTACATAATATTCTCCTGAATGTTTGAATATTTTGAAGCACACTTAGGAAACCAAGGTGCAAAAATAAATTTGCTAGTGCGACATCGTGTCCCGATAGCATAGGTGGAGTTTAAAGTGAAGATATGTCAAGGAAAAGTTATACGAGCATTCTTGAAACTGACAACGTTTTGAGAAAAAATATTAGGAATGATTCCGTTTCATATCGGAAATTCAAATATCCGAATCAATATTAAAGTTTGAATAAACGCTCTATGGTTATTTGAAAATTTCTGATTGTTATAATAGAAAAATTTCCATTATTCCAAGATTAAAGAACAATTTGTAATCATTTATGAACACACTATTCCCAACAATTGCTTGTATTCCGGATTCCTTAGACCATAATGTACATTGATATTTACAATCATTAAACCGTTTTTCAACGTAAATTAAGTTCACATTAGTGTTCGATGTCGAATTAAATATGTAATAGGGTAAACTCGAGTAAGATGGCCATAATTTCTTAAAATATAAAAAACAAACACTTTTATTTTTGTTATTTTTTAATAGTATTTGGTATACTTCACTGAAATTTAAAATAACAATCAAAATTAAAAAGAAAGTACTTGACTGAAATAATAATTAATATTATCAAAATATTAATATAACGTATACATTAGCCATTTTATCTGATTTTTAAGAAAAAAATAGCCATGGTATTATGGGACAATTGATCATATGTGTCAAAGATGCATTTTGTAAAATAAAATCTTATAATTTCATATAATTAATACAAATATATATGTAATTAATACAAATATATTAATACAAATATATTAATACAAATATATATAATTATATATAATTTATAATTATAATTATAATTATAAATAAATATATAATATTGTAATATAATAATATTGTAATATATAGTAACATAAAAATTATAATTTTTTTAAACTAAGGAAGCCAAAGATTTTTGCAATTAAAAAAAATATGTTTGTGTATGGAAGGTTACTTATGAGTCGTCTTTATCTTGAACAGTAATAAAGGAAACTGGACATAATATTTATAAATAAATAGTGGAAATGAAATACAATACAAGTTATAAGTCAAAATACAATACAAGTAATATTACGTAACTTTATTATGTATGTAACGTTGATTACAGCAGCTTGATTATAATTTATTCGACGTTATAGCAGCTTTTAGTGAACACAAAACTTTGCAAACGGTCGAAAGTAAAAAATATTACATAATATTCAGAATGTTGTTGTTTTGAACAGTGTGTGCGCATAAATTACTGTAAAGATTAATTATTTTTGAAAACGATCATAAAAATGCACTATTTAGCAATTATTGGAGATATTACAGTCCATAATATCTTAATTTATACCCTAGTATAATACCCTAGTAGTTTGCATGGATCTAATGGTTAAACATTTCATTTTTTTACTTAATCGCGAATTGTTCTCCAGGCTTTGATTTTTTATCCCTCGTCTGAAATTTAATTATTTATCCGTTAAAATGCGATAAAATGTATGAATGCATAGAAGTCGTTACGTTGTTGCTGTTAGGGAAATGTTGATGATCGAATTTATAGCGGTTGCAAAGGATCTTTGATGGATGACACATGTACTGGTGCGATCATGAAAGTTTGGCGACCAGTTTCATTTGCAATTAGTAGCGATTTCCTCTGGTGAAAATAAATTACTCGTTCATACCTCGGTAACTCGATTTCCATGGTTTTGAGACAAGTGATCGCTATCGCATGCAGAGTTTCTTGTAATTTGCACAATGGCTCCACTATTAAAACGGCGATTTAACGTATATAAGAAAATTGTAAAACTTGACTTTGATGCACGAGACTCTTGCAGATCTTTAATCATCTTATATATTTGTACGATCATCTGTGATTTCGCTCTTGTTTATCTACTGACTCTCTGGGATTTCTTTTCTATTCTATATTTTGATCAATTTAGACAAGGGAAAATTTTATTTGACATATTTTTTGCACAATGTATTTTTCATGTGTGTGTGTGTGTGTGTGTGTGTGTGTGTGTGTGTGTGTGTGTGTGTGTGTGTGTGTGTGTGTGTGTGTGTGTGTGTGTGTGTGTGTGTGTGTGTGTGTGTGTGTGTGTGTGTGTGTGTGTG
>NW_012130065.1:15430000-15439978 GCF_000143395.1 Atta cephalotes
TGTGTGTGTGTGTGTGTGTGTGTGTGTGTGTGTGTGTGTGTGTGTGTGTGTGTGTGTGTGTGTGTGTGTGTGTGTGTGTGTGTGTGTGTGTGTGTGTGTGTGTGTGTGTGTGTGTGTGTGTGTGTGTGTGTGTGTGTGCGTGTGCGCTGCCTAAACTACTGCCTATTAATCTGTTCTATTTATATAGTTCTATTTATTATTATATTTTATACGAGTTATTACTTATATATTTTAATTTTCTCTTCTATGTATAATTATACATGTAGAAAAGAAAATTCATTTGATAGCAATACGATAACTTTGTAAAAAATGTTTCATTAATATAAAAGGATATCTTGTTGCATGAGTATAATTTAGCGTATTATAAATCTCAAATAATGAATCATATTTTAAGATGGAAATATTTTGCGTAAAAGAGTTCAATAAATTTTATTTTTTCAAAATCTTTTACAACTATATATGATGCCATCCTAATTTTTCTGTACAGAAAAGTAAATTATGAATTAATAAAAAAAAATACTATTCGTATATTTTGAAATATTATATACAAGAATCGTGCATTTCATATACCTACTTTTACATCCAGAGGCAGAAACTCGTTACCGTATCCATTTATATTCTCTCCGCATGAAAAATAATTTTTATCCTGTACTTGACATAGAAATGAAAGATTGCATTCGCATTGCTTTCCCGTAACCGAACCACATCCCAGGGTTTTCGTATCGCAAGAAAGTTGAGAGCTACCGCACTCCTTTTTCGCTACGAAGTCGTGAGAGATAAACGGTGGGGAATCGACTGACACGAGAGGTAAGCGGATTATCCTCGCTGGACGAGACGCGCGTGCTCGCCGCGTGCAGAGGAAGTTGGTGAAGTTTCATTTCTACGTGCCATTCGCGATGCATTTGCATGGGAAACGCGCGCGTCGCGGCCCCACACCCGTAATTCGCATAATAAATGGCGTAATGAGTCCCTGCTGGCGGCACGTTAAATTCCCACGAACGTCGCGGTTTGGGTGCTCGGGAACTAAACTCGAAGCGAGTGTCGATAGAGAATGAATGAAATCTTTTCGAACAGAGCAGCAAGTTGTTGCAAACTGTCATTTTATATTAATTAGATGAACTATTTAAAACGTTTCATTCTTATTTAATAAAATAAAGACTGATTTTTTATCTACACTATCTACACTGAAAGAAAATGTTTAACTATTATTTATAAATTAAATTCATTTGGATTTTCAAGTGTCAATTGTAGGAAAGTAATGTACAAAAGAAAAAGATTTATAAAATAAGAATAATTTAAATAAATATACATTGATAAAGTATATAAAGTATATTTTAATGTATAAAAATATTTAATAAATGCAATTGTAGTTATAGTGAATTAACTTCAGAATTAATTATTTTCTTAAATTCACTTATTATTTATAATATTTATATGGTAATAATAACTAAAAAATATGTTAAGAAAAACTAAAAATTTTCGAGCAGTGTGTGTGATTATTATTAATAGTACAGTTAACTATATTTGCATGATTAAAATTATTATAAATATATAATTGTCCGAAAAAATTACTATAAATTATAGTTAATTATGATAATTGCAACAATTTTTTTTCTTAGTGTGTGTATAATCTTCTGTAAATTGGTAAAAAGAATTTTTTTATACAATAGATAAATTATTTTGAGAAAAGTTATTCCGCTTGTAAAATTTTAGTAGTAATTCAAATATGTACGTTTCTTCTCATTTTTTCAGTACAATATTTCATTTTCGATAGTTACTAGTTGTGAGAAAGTTAAATGTTCGTTTCAGGGACATCTCGGGAGGTCGTCTAGTTAAAACAGATTTCTCAGGATTTTCTTTGATATGCAGAGTAGTTCTTTTCAATGGTCAGATCATCAAAGAACGACGTGACGTGGAATATTCAACTATATGTCAACTACATATCTCAATTTATTAAAACTGGGACAAATCCTCCTTTTGTCTGTCTCTTGCTGAAAATATTGGCCACAAATAGATTTCAGATGAAATATTTTTCTGTCTTTCGGCCGATCTTTCAAGTAATATATTTTGAAAGACATAAATGAGAAACAAGCCCATTCAAAAAAGATACTTCATAAATACAAATCTTTTACAGGTTACTATCTTTTTAACCTAGCGCACGATAAAACAAATTTTACTACTTTTTATTATAGGCTGAGTCACGAATATAATTTTCAAAAAATACTCTTGCTTGAATCTGACTAAATTTGTGTATATTATAAATGTAATATTTTAAATAAATACGTATCATATATTTTTACATACAGGTATTTAGGATATTACGCGAACGGCAATAAATATAGAATTATATGATTGTTTTTTTATAATTGTATATCGCAAGCAATGAAAAATTGTTATTGTGAATAAGTTTGATTTTAAATTTTAAATGAGTTTTATTTAAATTAGTTCATTCAAATTTATTTAAATTAATTTCGGAACAGAAGAACAATGAAAAAACTCATGGCGTAAAACGTTGCTAAGAACAGGGTAATTATTGAAAAGAGATAAAATTGTATTAATTGTAATGCAGTTGCACGTAATGTCAATTTGCCAATTCAGGCTGAGAGTCGTAAAAGCGATTTTACTAAGCGGTACATAGTTCCCTTGACATCTTTAACTGAGTGTGAGATCTCTTTAAGGTATTCAAGACTGACAGCATGAATTATGGTTACGCACTTCGAAGAATAAGACAATTAACCTAAATATATTTTAACTTATGTTAAATTTGAATTAAGTATAATATTTAATAATTGAAAAAATATATTAAATGAAGATATAATTAAAGATGTTCAGTTATTTAAAAAATTATAGATATCTTAACAAATTAAATTGTCTTTATCTGATAAAAGTTCAATTGAGTATTATTTTCCTTAATCATAATATTCCAAGATTTTATTTTAAGCATTTTTCTAAATAAATTTAAAATAATAAAATTCTATTTAAATATAGCTTAAAATAAAAAATTAAATAAGGTATAATTAAAAATAAAATCTTATATGTTCATATTTCTAATAGTTAAATGGTCTTCATAAATTTTTCATAATTAAAAAATTATATAATAATAATGCCTACTTTGTCTTGTCTTGTTTTATATTATATTTTTATAGTGTCGTTTTATAGTATCGTTTTCAATTCTTCATATTTTTTTCATAGTTCATAAATTAATCAACAATTTCATACTATAATTATTTCTTGGCGATGGTATATGATTATACAACAATACCAATTATTTTCTATGCAAATATGTTGCAACGACGCTTTCTGACTTGATGAAACTTCCTACACAGATGTTTCCTAATTACTATTATTCATCAAAATTCGCCAATTACATACAACGAAATATTAACGGTATTTTCACATCCACAAACATTTCATTAAACGCGACTCTTTAAAATCTTTGGAGTAAAATCTAATTCTAAAGAGTGACAAAGAATGATAATTGTGCAAGTGTTTAAAAAGAGAGGCTCAACCGTCAATTTGTAAGAATGAGATTTCTCTTTTTAGAGATTTCGCTTCAAAGATTTTAGAGAATAGATACGGATTATTTTCGTCCTTCACGAGGACAAAGCAGGTGAACTGTATGATTAGTTATGTAAACGTGAAAAGTATTGAATATCACAAAAAAAAAAGAAAAATATCGGCATTAAATAAAAATTTAAGTCTTGATTTGAAGTTTTGTAACTTCATTGATTAGTTTTAATCTATTATTGAATGTATATACAGAATACAATTTCTGCACGTGTATATCCAGTGTTGCCTTAAGTACAACAGCGCCCTTATAAGGTGGATAGCTTCGCGAGAGGTGAGTCGTTCCCACCTTACTTCACAAAGAGACATATGTATGACACATCAACTGGGCGCGGGCATGACACATCGACCGACGCTGCAATCGTGCACGTGCACATCTAAAGCCAGTTCTACATTAATATGAAGCATTGATTTCAAAATGCAAGCTTCAGATTGGCTGTCGCAACAAACTTGCGATCGGCTTTCAACTAATGTAGAACCGGCTTAATGTATTTATGAAACTGCGAAAATCATTCATTCTTTTCGTCGTTATTGAATCTTACGAGGAGTCTTTTCATAGATTACTAATTCCAAGCCTTCTCTTTGACTGAGGAACAAAGTTCACGATTAAAAGTAAGATTTCCTTCATCTCTTCGGTGAGTATTTTAAATATGAAAGAATGTGCTCCGTTTCATATATGTTTATTTTTTGTGCAGAGTATCTGAGTATTTCGGAACCTCCTATTTTTTTGTCAGAATATTTATTATGTCAGAATATTTTTCTATATTTGTCATTCAATTTTGAAACTTCCACTTTGCATCATTAAGATTGAAGTTTCTTTGTGAGATATTCTGTGAGATATTAAACTTGTGTTAAAAATCTGTTTATTCTTATTAAATACTTATAGTGTTTCTTGCAATTATACGTATTATTTCTATTATAAACTAAAAAAAATTTTTGATATTTATTTGATATTATGGTTATAATTGCTAGTAATTTATGGCTAGTAAATAATTATAATTAGAAGCTCCATTTTTATTACCACTATAATATTAGTAATGATAATTATGTTTATAGTTATATATATTAAAAAGAATATATGGTGATTCTCGAAAATGATTACATTATAGCAGTAATAACTATAAAAATAGAACTCCGAACTATAATCGTTTTACCATGTAATTATAATTACAAATATCAAATACTTTTCTCTTAGTATACACTGTTATTAAAAATAAAATAAAGAACTTTTTGAGACATGCAAAAATATTAAAATTAACATTTTTACATGTCTCAGAAAGTTCACGTCTTTAAGTTAAAATTAATATTTTATTTTTAACAGGGTATCATTTCATTTACGTGTCTAATTTTTATTGTACCTAATTTATAGTATCACCATAATAACTCAAGATACACACACACACACACACACACGCGCGCGCACAAAAGGAATGAGACACGTAGTATTTCGTCAACCCACATCTATTGTTCTTCTTTCTTATTTTTCTTCCGCCCTTACACGCGTGGGTTCAAAGAAAGTTAACTAGAAGGAATGAGAGACGAAAGATATCTCTGCAAAAACACATAGAGATTCGTTATTTATTTTTTGTTTTGGGTGTACTGTAAAAATTGATGGAAAAGTTGTGTATGATAAAAGTTCAGCAAAAATTTACCGCAAACTTTGAAAAGATATAAAGTGTATAAAGAAAAAACTTGGAGGCGCAAATGTAGAAATATATC
This sequence comes from Atta cephalotes, assembly GCF_000143395.1. Taxonomy (NCBI): domain Eukaryota; kingdom Metazoa; phylum Arthropoda; class Insecta; order Hymenoptera; family Formicidae; genus Atta; species Atta cephalotes. Next base: position 15,435,287 of record NW_012130065.1, read on the forward strand.
TCATAATAATTTTTTCGAATCTAAGATTCACACAAAGTTTCAAAAATTACGAGTTTACTTAAGTTTGCAAAAATTGTTACAGTGATCCACGAAGGCAAGCTGAGAAAAATTGATCGATTTGTTTTTTGATTAGACAAAATATTCGGATTCTTTAAATGGGATTTCTACGAATCCCAATGGAGTTTGTAAAGTAAGTCGTCGTTTCAGCATCATTACGGTGAGAACTTTTGCCTTTTCGTCGCTGGCGTTGAGTTTCGATCTTCCGTAGGTGGTAACCTTATCTATACAATCTTGGTTCCAACTGGTCCCGCTAAGTAAAGTTTGGATCGACAGAATTTGCGGAACTTCCGATGACTATTACTCACAGTAAAGACTTTGGTTTTCGGATCCATTACCACGCTCACATGCATATTACGTTGGGTCGTGTTGAAATAATGACGTAAACATTAATAATATGTCTGGCAAGATACAAAAACTATTATGGAAATAACGAATAACAATTTTATAACAAATCAATAGCAAGTTATCGAACAATTTGTCAAATGCGTAAATCGCGATGACTGTCGATCATGACGAAGAATTCGAAATCAATATACTCCGTCAATATCATTGAACTTTGTTTCATTCGATTAAAAATGCATGATAAGAGAAAAAAAGAACTGAATTGCGAGATTCTTGTACGTAGAAATCACTTGTTTTTGAGATCTTTAACCTATATGACCTAAAACTAGATACTCGCTCATCTGTTATAAACATATGGTCGATTTACGTAACAATGTGCGTACATATACGTTATGTACATTAAATGATTATCTACTGCAGTAATAAAGGAAGAAAGGAACAGAAGAATCTTATTTGACATAAAACGCAGTAATTAAATTTTTATATTATATTCAATTGCTATTGTCATGTAACAATGAAATTTTGTTTATAGGTTAAATTTAGGGCTCGATCTTATTTCAAATAAATTTATTTAAAATATATATTTTAAATAAAGAAAAAATTAAAATGTTACAATATTTAATATTTATTATTTTAAATAACTTCTTTTGATCTATTTCTTATTTAATATTTTAAATAAGTTTTTGGAACTTATTTTATATTTTTTATTTTAAAGTAAATATCAGTTTTTTTATCGATTTTGTATTTTAAATAATTTTCTGGAACCTATTTTATATTTTTCATTTTAAATAAATTGTATCAGTTATGTTATTGATCCGTTAATAAAAGTGACGGTGAGTAATTAAATTATAGTATATTTATGATAAAGTATAGCATGCTTAGAGTACAAGATACATATGATCCATTTTCTATCTGTGATTCGCGAAGAGTTAATACTATTAAATATTAATATTATAGGCTATAGCTATTAAAAAATTGAAGCGTTATAAATATATATTTATATATTCAAATAAACAAAATCATTAAAAATAGAAAAATAGACTCATATACATGCAACGTAATATAATCAAGTCAAGATTTAATAAATATTTATTAAAAATCATTAAAATATTTTGTATTTACTATTTGAAACGTTTATTTAAAATACATATTTCTTATTTTATATCTTAAATAAGTTTTTCGAAATCAATTTTTTATTTAAAATAAAAAATTGCCTTCAAAAACTTATTTAAAATAAAAGACAGTTATTTTTCTATTTTAAATAAAAATTATTCTATATTTTAAATAAATAAATGTATTTTCGGGTCTTATTTCTTATTTTATGTTTCGAATAATTTCTTATGACCTATTTCTTATTTTATATTTTAAAATAAGTTTTTGAAACTTATTTTATATTTTTATTTCAAATAAATCGTATCAATTATTTTACGATTTTATATTATAAATAAGTTTTTGAAACTTATTTTATATTTTTTATATTTTTTAAATAAGTTCTATCAGTTATTTTACCAAGCCCTGATTAAATTATATCTTACAATCATCCTGCTTGAAATACAGTATATATAGTTATTGAAATAGGTATCGATAGCTTCACAAAGATATATTGATTATTAATTTTACATAATATTGGTATTACATATAATAATAGACCTCCTCTCAATTTTGCCTGTTTTATTGAAGATTATCGTATCAAAGTCATCGAACAGCTTTGATAAAACGAAATTATTTATTAATAAATAGCGAGACAAATGTCGTTGAGTTTTAATTAAAGCTTTTGTTTAACTACAATGATTTATTCATCACTCCATCCTTGATGCAATTCGCATCCTTTTAATACTTATTCTTTTGTACTCAATATATAAATTAATTCAAATATTCTTCACCCTATAATTTTTAATTATTCTGAAACCGCTGCGTTAAGAGGAATTTGACGGAAGGCTGTAACTGGCAACCTGATGTATTGCTGGGATTTATTGTTGAAAAATGAATTTCCCGAATATTGGAAGTGCTAATGAAATACTAATTAAGGTCACATGAGGCACAAAAATTTCGCACAATTCTCGGCAACTAATCACTAATCGATAATCATTCATCGACGCGAGCACTATGGGAGACATTATCCGATTGATAGCTATTCAGGGACGAGTGAGTCAGCTACCATCGCTAGCGAATTCAGCGAACATGTGCGACCATCGAATATTAATTAGGGATTATAGGCGAAAAATTTTGTGTGTGAAGCTTCTCGAAATGGAGCAGCGGTGGAGAGCAATGGAGAGAGAGATTCCCCATTCTATCTCTTTCTCTCCCTCTCGGCAGTGGCATACGATTTCGAGACACTTCAAAATTGCCGCACGATTGCTCTTGAGATTTGTTTTTCGTGAAAATCCTCTTTCATCCCTTGTCTCTTTATGAGCAACATCCCGCATCAAATTTCTCTATATCTATAACGATCCATGAGAACAAATGACAATGACGTTTGTACAGTGACTTTTCTATTTTTAATATTTATTATCTGCACAGAAAAAATACTTTTGCTGAAATATCTAAAAATTTAGGTATAGATCTGTTTCTGGGCCGTCAAAATAATTATATAAGAATAATTATGTGAAAATAATAAGCATGATGCTTAAGGCTATAAAAAGTTTTGACATTCTAGCAATCAGTTTGAGCAACTTAATTAATATTTGAATAATCCAATTATTTTCAGGTCTGTATTTAATTAAACTTTTAGGAAAACTTTAGGAAAATCATTCTTTTCGTACATGATTCGCGCACATTAATTTTAAGCTAAAGCTCTTATGTATAACATGCAGTTGAATGATTTAAAACAAAAATACAAGAATAAAGTAATAATTATAAAAATTTGAAGAATTTACGAAAATGTCCTCTCTAAGATATTTTATGCTGTCTTCACAAATGACTGCGGTTGATACGTGATGAATTCATTCACTGCGCGCGTTTATCTTTTCAATTCTGAAAATCGTGGAAAATGATGTTTTAATTAAAATCTGATAGGTCACCGCAATTAGCGCTGACGCTCCTGCAACGAATGATAATCGCATGGAAAACAAACAAAGCACGTAAATTCGGGTGGCGACGTGCGCAAGCTTGATGTGGAGAAATTGCTTTCCACGACTACTAGACGATAAATGTTTATGTCGTTTCTCGATTATTCAGCAATCTTATTATCCGTTCTTTATGGTCCATAGCTTCTCCGGAGCATAAGGTAAAGCGTTTTACTATGGACGACGCGCGTGTATCACGGACAACGTTATAATGACATTTCCGCCGAGGTGTTTCCCATCGCTTGCTCGCAATTTCTCCGGTCTTATCGTCGCTAATGCCAAAATTAGAATATCTAAGATGATATATTGGAGAAAAAATAGGGAAAAAGTTTCCAATGTGGAAAATGACTTTATGACAAAATTGTACGATATTTTATAGATATTTTATAGAACTAAAACAAGTTATGCATCTTAAAAATCAATATCGATATTTCAGTATGGTCGATATTTATTAAAAAATATATATTTTTTAAACATTTCATAGACATTATAAAGAGAGTATTCGGATCGAGAAACAATGTTCGTATAACTTTTCATTATGTATTTAAAATATCGTGAGAATGAGAACAGACAGTCTTAAATTAAAGAAAATTTATGGTTCGTGAAAATCGACTCTGCCGTAGCAATAAAAAAAGCTAAGACAAATGAGAGAGACTTTGAGAGTCTTCCGTTTGAAGAGTCTTCGGAAGAGAAACGGTTCGTTCGCAAATACTACATTTAATTGCGGAGAAACCATTTAATACGATAGGATATATCGTCCAATCTTTGGCAAATCAAAGACAATAATACGTATTTAATAAAATAAAATATCGGGGCTTATTGCGTCATGGATTCGATTTTAAATTGGAGAGTGAAAGAAGGGAAATGATATGATAAGAATGACGAAGAGGAAGGCTTACGATTTCACGATTAAATTGCTGCGGGAACACCGCATTAATTCTCTTTTCTGTTTGATCTCTATTCTGCTTTTTTACGCACAAACGCAATGTCTCGCAAAATATAAAGAGAATGGAGATACTTCTCTATTGTAATTCTCTATTATAATCTTTCTCATATTGTACTATGTATACAATCTATAATGGTTAAAATATATTATTATTCTATAATTCTTATTTAAGATTAGAATTTACTCAGATTTGGCTTCTAATCAGTCTTTTAGCTGTTGTTGCGCCTTTTGTGTGCACCAGCTGTCGCTCTTATTTTCATGTATCTTATTTATCTACTT
>NW_012130065.1:15439998-15444773 GCF_000143395.1 Atta cephalotes
GAGAGAGAGAGAGAAGGAGGGAGACAGAGGAGGGAGAGGAGGGGAGAGAGAAACGAAGCGTATTTCTCTTTCTTAAGAAAATCGCTCCCTTTCTCAGTCCAATCGCTTTCGAGAATAAGTAGATTATACTGGCATAAATAATATTTTTCTATTTTTTTCCTATCTTCTCGTAATTTCTACGGAAATAAAGCCTTAAAAAAAATTATTATTACAAGAAGATTTTCTTACAGCAAATTTCAGTTAATTAAACCCGACTATCTTCCACAATTAGAATAATTCCGGCAAATACGCCGCGCTGGGATTTACGCCACAGAAGTACAAAAAAATAGGAGGAGTGGAGATAATTTTCTCGCAACTATTCTGTTACATGCCTTTATATTATATTAGTATTATGTTATGATTTCAGCTTTTTACTGTTAATATTAATAAAATTATTGTAAGTTGAATTTATTTGTCACTGTAATAAATAACGCCATCATAAATTATAATCTACATAAAATGATTACTGTAGAGCGTGCAAAAGACTTAGTGATTATTTCATGATACATACGTGTAGTGTAAAGCATGTTGTGTAAATACAAGTGCTTTGCTTTCGTATTCTTTTATTTAATTTGTTATCTTGTATGTCCCATCTGTTTGAGATATACGCATTTTTAGCGAGCGGAATTTATGTCCAAAGCATACAAAGTGCACAGATTGAATTCAGTGCACTAAATGCAATAAATGCATTATATGATATATATATCTCATGTCATAACACTTGTAATACACTTGTAATACATGTAGGAAAATTGTAATTATTATTTATTACTTCATATACATATTTATCATTCTTATTTCTCAATAAAACTTTATAAACACATCTTATATGTTATTGTGTCATTGTGCGTCTTATTTATATGCAATATTTATAAATTTTTTATAAGCCGTACACATCCTCCCCTCTCCCTCTATGAGTAGCCATATATTTCACTCCTATGAGATACACAACAAAAATGCAAGGATTTCTTTTAAAAGTTTATTTTTTAATATGAAAAAAAAATATTTCGGATTTCTAATATTTTTTTCATAGTTGTAGATACAAAGTTTTTACTGATATAGTTCGTTTATTATAACATAGTAAAACACTTAATAAATTAAGTTTTTGATAGGTGCGGGGTATATACTAGAATTATCCTATGCTCCCAAGATCAAAATTTGCTTAAACTCTTTCGGAACATTTATTAATTAGAAAAATCTATATTTTTTAAATTCAGTTGTTTTGAAGACTGAATCCGATCAAATTTTTTGAATATCGCGAGATAATAATGTTATCTATGACATCGTGGATGAAAAATATTTTAAATACATAAATAATAATTAAAATAAATAATTAAAATCGAAATTTCGAAATTCATTATAAAGCAAATCAGAGTCAAAAAATGTTTTATTATTCGCATGCAGAGAGTTCATAAATGAGCATGCTCTTCATAAATATTCAAAAAAAAGAGAAACAAAAACAGACTGACGCGCATACTGACTTGATTCATAGATTTTTGTAGATTAATTATGGGATTAGATATATAACTGATCTGATTGATTTCTTGTTTCACTGTGATTGCAATTTTTCTAAATAGACGATTAATCATTCGAAGCTTGTAATTAAAAGTAGATATATTTAATATCTTTTCTAAATCTGAATTTAAATTACGTTTAAAAAATAAAAACTTGTCGCTAATGTGCAATAATAATTCTTTTTTTGCGATTCCAGGCGCAGACGGACTTAAAATCGAGAAGATAACAGATACAAGCATGATAGCGAGGCCAGCCAGTGTCAATATGCACCGTCACATTAATCATCCAGACAACATCCGTTTCAACCCCGAAGCGAATCTGTATCTGGCAATCAGCCAACATGTGCATGAAAGGTCTACTTTGCGTGAAGATCACGTGTGAATATCAAATGCTTGCCAATGTCCATTTTATCCCTTTTTTAGTGTCATTTATCTTGGAAATCGTTATTGTATTATTTATTAAGCTTATAAATATATTAAAAAATGTATGTATTAAATTATATGTATTAAATTATTATATATGCAATTATATGTATTAAAAATTCGATTGTATTATTCGATCATTTCATGTAAAAAATAAGCAAATATGCTTTAAAAGCGGATAATATTTTAAATGTATATAAATGTATTATTAACTATAATAGTGATAAGATAAAAAGTAGAGTAATAAAAAGTAGAATTCTCTTGTGAGTGCTGGCAACTAGAAATAAAATTTATTACACTGGATTTTCAAGCAATGTACTGTGAGGTAAGACACTTTTCCACACCTGCGCCCTCATAACGCGATTATATGAAATTTTTTTAACGATAATGTTTCGAGACGTGCTGGGAGAGTGTCAGAACTCAGAGCCTTGTCGCGAATCTCAAAGCATGCTGTTGTCTATAAGAACAAAATGAGCAAAAAAATGTGAAGACGGATCCAAATACTCGAGTCTGGCTATCGTCAGTATTCGTAATGTACGCTATAATACTTTATTCCCGGAAGATCTCGAAAAGTTATTAATCTAATTAAATTAGATTTGTGACGGATAACGTTACGTACAAGAAGTAAATCGCTGAGGACATTATGCTATACAAATTTGAGGAATTACTGGGAATTACAGGGCATTACTTAAGAGAATTGTGTATTATATAATAAGCGCGATATGAAGTTATGCATTACTAAGGCATCAGTGGGTATTACTGGAGCATTAATTTGGGTATTAGTAGAAAAATTGAGCATTACTTAGATATTACTGAGCATTAGTAAGTGCACAATTTTGGTCAGATTTACATCTCGATGATGTATTTGTAAAGTTTCTTTGAAAATAACAATGTCAAGAATATCTGATATTTTTTTCGCAATAATGCATTATTCTGTGTACCTTCTTTAGTTAACTATCATTACAATTGTAAAATTGCGTTTTTTAACAATACTAGGTATAATAATAAATTATATATTATATTGATAATTTTTTTAAACTAATGTGTGATAACAATAATTTCACAATTACAAATATAAATATAAAGTATTAATGTCGCAAATGCGTGTATAACCACAACTGTTAGTTTAAAGAAATTATCGATTTAATGGCATACTGTTCGGACAATTAATTTCGTGACTATAATTTCAAAACAGCTGTTTGTAAGAACACATTCGTTAATTCTTCGTGAAAATGTTATGTATAAGAATGTGTATCTTATAATGAAAAAATTAATTGAACGTACAGTGCGCCATTATATCGATTTCTTTAAACTGTTGTCCAATGTGAAAAATTACAGTTTTAAGTATGTATTATAGTTGAGTTTATATTTATTAATTAGACAACTAATTGTGAAACTATCAGTGTCATAATGCGTGCATGGAATCACAAACATCAGAAAGACAGTTTTTTTGAAGCATCTAAAAATTTAGCTAAATACAGATTTGAAAATAATTTTGTTTAATTATCAAAATTGTATAGAATGCTTAAGCGTTAATGACAACGCTGCAGAAAGTTTTAACATTCCAGCACTCAATTTAAGCATTCTACATAATTACGTACGTTGACGGTCCAAACAAAATTATTCTCAAATCTACATCTTATACAGAGTGTCTCAAAATTCGAGAACAATATTACAACGTGAAACTTCATGAAAAATCAAGTAAAAAAATCCTCTATTATTTTGCAATTTTCCAATTAAAAAATGCAGTTAAATGCAGTTAAAATGCAGTAAAAATGTAGTACTGAAGTTAATAAAAAATTCTGAAAAAATTCTTAGAGCTATATAAGAAGAAAATAAACAATTTTTGTCTCTTGCTTTTTCTGAGTTGATAATATTAAAAAATTATTGATATAATCAATATTCAGCGATATTTAATAATTAATAAATCTTATTTATTATGAAATCTTATTTATTGTGAAAACGTTGTAATAATATTGTCCTCAAATTTCGGGACATCCTGTGTGTATACATATATAAATTAAATTTTCAAATATTTTAGGAAAACCGTTCTTTCCCTGTCATCAACAGATTAAAGAAATCGATATAATATTGTACTATAAAATTACTTTTGTGACTGTACATGCATGCACAGGACGTAATCGAAGAGAAAGAATTGTACATATAAAGATAAAAATCAATAATGTAAAATAAAAATTGTATCATATTTTAATTATCGCAATGGTAGAGTTTAATATATATGATCGCAGTTTAACTTATGTCAGTCATCTCACAACAAAGAGCCTGTAATGTTGATCGACATCGAGTAGGCCTATTGATGCACTATGTAATGGTATTACGATGCCACTTTAATGTTGTTCGAGTGTGTAATCGTCATGTTCCTCGACGTTCAATCGACAGGGTAAGCATTGGAAGAGTCCCTTCGTTTTCAAGATAAACGTCAAAACATTCACAACATTTTTGTGCCCGAGTGCCAAAGTGCTGTCACCTTGCGCTTCATATCACGCGATTCTAATCGATATGTCTGTCCCGGTTTCTTTTCTTGTTTACTAGATTCCGAAACTTCATTCAATTGCAATAAGAATAATAAAAAACGACAGTGTCATCTTCATATGTATTCATATGTGACCAGTCATTCAAAGTCTTCGGAAAATAGATTGCGAATAAGATGATATATGAAAGAAATAAAAAAAATTTGCAGAAACTTTTCTTTAAAAAGAAAATTTTCTTTATAGAAACTTTACAGAAAATTTCTTTAGAGTATATATATATATATATATATATATATATATATATATT
>NW_012130065.1:15446237-15447775 GCF_000143395.1 Atta cephalotes
AAATAAAGCATTTATTAAAAGTTCAAGGGCGAATCTTCTAAGAACTATAAAAAAAAGTAGAAAACAATAAGCGAATTTTGAATAGACGGAAGTAATCGCAGAAAGCGAATATGAAAGTGAGCAAAATGAGATAGAATACAGTGTGAGAGAGAGAGAGAGAGAGAGAGAACTTGTATTTATTTAAAGCGCCCTGGGCTTGACATTCTCTTAAGCGCATAACAGATACAGAAATATAAGAAGAAACATTTTGATATAGTACAGAAAAAATACAGATACGATATATCTAATTGAATAAATGTATGTATGTATGTGTGTGTTATGTATGTTCAGATTGAGAGTAAGAAATGAATTTTATAACAGTATTATACATATATAAAAAAACCTTAAATAAAGATAAATTGACAAATATTGGAATTTATTAAACATTAGTAAATAAAAGCACTAATAAATAAAACATAAAAAACTGTCTCATAGACGGGATAGAACGGGATAAAGTGAAATATAAAAAAAATATTATGATGTAAAAAATCGCATACAATATTAGAATAGCGTAAAGACATATTAAGTGCATTATAGTACATATACATCCAACGAAAGCAAACCAAAGCAATCAAACGACTATCATTCACAATATTGCAACTTGACTAATAATAGATATTCATACAATTTAATTTTGAATTCATCAATTAATTGACTATTCCGAAATTCAGGCGAAGAGACAGAAAGAGAAGAGAGAAGAAACGAGAGCAAAAGCGGCGAGCTTTCGTCAAATTTTAATCGTTTAAGATTATTGTTACCGAGGATCGATGATATACGCGTCACTTTATACGCGTGCTTTGCATACACGGCGTAATCGATTTGTCAAACTTCGATTGCAATTACTCGATAATATTCGTCGAAAGTAGAGAGAGAAGACGGACGAGTAAAGAGGGTTGTTGGAATAATGACAAGTCTTATAAAGATGTATTAAGCAAGATTATTTTCGTCCATATTTATTCGCTTACTATGTGATAGAGAATGGATTTGAGAAGCCTTATATAGATACACGAAAAAAAGATATATGTCTAAGATAACATGTTTTAATATACAATACATTCGCATAAATTTTAACTATATTTCTAAAAAGAGACCAATAGAAATTCTTTTATTTTATTTTATGAAAACATTTTTAAATTTTACGTAACGCAGTGTAAAAAATATGGAAGCCTTTAAAATGTGATGGTTCAATATGAAATATCAAGTTGTTAATATTTCATTGACGTTATCACGAGTTTCAGAAATAGCTTCTAAAAATATTTGTGTGTGTGTGTGTGTGTGTGTGTGTGTGTGTGTGTGTGTGTGTGTGTGAGTGAGTGAGTGAGTGAGTGAGTGAGTGAGTGAGTGAGTGAGTGAGTGAGTGAGTGAGTGAGTGAGTGAGTGTAGTTGTGTGTATGTGTATGTGTGTATGTGTATAAGTTAAAATTAATTAAATAATTAGTAACGTCATGTAGGTAAGAATAAATGATGTATTATAAGTGACAATANAAAGAAAAGTAAAA
>NW_012130065.1:15447795-15467262 GCF_000143395.1 Atta cephalotes
CGTAACGGTTACGTTAGTAAAGTAAGTAGTTACTAAGTAATTAGTTGTGTGTGTGTGTGTGTGTGTGTGTGTGTGTGTGTGTGTGTGTGTGTGTGTGTGTGTGTGAGTGAGTGAGTGAGTGAGTGAGTGAGTGAGTGAGTGAGTGAGTGAGTGAGTGAGTGAGTGAGTGAGTGAGTGATTGTGTGTATGTGTATGTGTGTATGTGTCTGTAAAAAATTAATTTAAATAAATTTAGAAACGTTCCATGTGGTAGGAATAAAATGATCGATTATAATGGCAATCAAGAAGAAAAAAATCCTGAATCATCAGCTGATCGTTATAGTGAAAAAATGTGCGAGCGTCCTTTCAGTCTCTGACGACTCCTAATTTTCTAGGGAGAAAAAAATTTCTTTCATCATACTCTGCCAAACGGATCAATAATTATCGCAAATAGAGATGTTCTTGACAAGAGTTGTGAATAGTGACAAATATCCTTCCAAGAAAAGTGAACAAAACGTACATGGAATAACGAAGATTCCTGTGTTTTTGGTTGACCAGATCAGAACACGCTAGGCAGGGGGTGAAAAGGTAAGAAACGAGGTAGTCGACTTTAATCATTTGAGATTCAAATTACTAGAGCGAGATAAAGCCGGATTAAGGGGAAAATCGGCGGACGCGGATAAAGGCGTACAACTGAGAAATCACCAAATTAAGTTTCTCGTTAAGTTAAAGCAGTAACAATTTCCAGGACCAGATCAATATCGTTCGCGCAAATAATCATAAATTGCGATGAATCACTTCACTGTGTGCGATGAAGCTCGGAGAATTATTAATTTGTCAAAGTGAAATCCCGATTTTTGAAAATGGAATGCGGGTGAAAATTTATTCTCGGTAAGAAAACTCGCGGTGGTGCCTGATGGTACCAGATTACACCGATGTCAAGGGATTGGCTGTTCGCATCGCAATGGTTAACCCAATGCAATTGTGGTTCTAGATACAATATACGAAGATGTATTCAAAACGGTTGACTCGTAAAATTAAATTTTAAATAAATATTTATACATTTATTTATTTTTTATTTAAAAATCAGAAATGCTAACTATTTTAATATTAAAATAAATAAAATATTAATAGCGTTTAAAAATAGCGTATTAAAATATTAGAAAAGCAGAATGTTTGAAGAATTAACATTGTGTGTACAATTCCGGTATCTATTATACTTGATTGATATTGAAGCCACATATGTGTCTCTTTCAATTACTGTCATTTGTAATTGTTTGATCAATCGAATGTTATTACATTACAAATATCCAAACACTCACGCTGTAGTTCACTTATTGTTCGCCTATTTAATCAAATCAAAATGTACATAAAATGTATCTAAAAGTTGATAAAAATTAATCTGATAAAAATTAATTAATTTCATAAAAAAAATTATATCATTGATCATTTGTTTGCACAAAATTTGTTGATAAAAATTCCAAATTGATTACTGGCGATTTTTAAAGCTTTCTCTGTCTTTCTCTATCTTTGCATAAAAAATATAGATATATCGATTAAAATTCCTAAACGAGAACAGGATTTGCGCACGTGGCTGAAATGTACGGCAATGAAATAAACGGAGATCATAAATTCTGAATTCGTCGCGTTTCGGCAAACAAATTAACTTCGTCCCCGAAAAAACACGCTGCCCGCCAAAAATCGTCCGCCCATTGGCGTTTCGACGTTGTCCAGCTTATGCGGCGTTTGCGCTAATTTTGCCGGTGTTCGCGATTACCGAGCGCGTGATTTATTCGGGGAGAGGATTTAAATTAATCCGTCAAAGTAGGCGGAAGTACTGATTCACAGAGTTGTAATCTGCGCAACCATAGACTGACCACAGTTCTGCATTGTGTATGATTTCATGTCACGATACCTGTTCTTTTCCTAATTCAATTATTGGAGAATATAATATGATGTATAGGAATTTTTAAATTGTGTAATATTTTATTATATGTTAAAATCGAGTTAATTAGTTTAATTTCTCTAAAAATAAGGTGATTTTTTCTTATTTCTTAAATACGTAGAAATTTTTCGTTATTACGATATAATCTTGATTAGAACAGTTTCTGCAAAATTCATTATTTTACTGAAATATAAATTATACGCGAATTGTTAAAAAAATAGTGATAATTACATTAAAAAATGGAAAAGCATTGTATATATACTTATTAAATTATCCTTTTAAGACTTTTGTCTTGTAAGTATAGTGCAATTAGAAATATTATATTAGGATTTACGCAACTATACATTGTTAAAGAAGATATCAAAGAAGATGATAATTCAACTCTTGAGTTAAATATCATTTTGTTATTTTTAAATTTAATGTGTCAAAATGTAAATCAATTCATTTCTGTGGTTAATTTCAAAGTAAACAACATCCACATTAATATATGTATATATGTATTAATAATAAACTAAAATTAAATTATTAATTATATTATTAATATTAGTAAATAATCAACTAAAATTAATAATAATCTAAATTAAATAAATTAAACAAAAATAGAACTTTAATTTAATAAATTTTCTGTATTAAATTGTCAATTCTATCATTTAGTTAAGTTAACATTACATTGAGTAGGAGCAGGTAACATATAGAAATGATTAAAAATAATTCAAATTGCGGGTATAATTCGACATTAAATTTAATTAGTTATGGTAATTTCTCAGCAAGCACAAAAAAAAGCTCAGACTCAATTTCTAATCCGATTATCCGTGTTCAATATTTTTCTTTTTCATATGTCTACAATTTCAGAAATCGGAGCTTTTCAAAGTCGCATTTGTCTCCAACGTGTGCCGAATTATTACGCGTGCGGTTCCACTTATGCTTATGGATTCCACTCCCTCTCTAGCGTTATTAATAGCAATATGCGTATAAACTCACGAGCGTTATTGGTTTAGGTAACATTCGGGAACGATTTCTAGCAAGAAACACGCTAAAATGGTTGTGCTTCGCGAGATAGATAACCGAAACTTTATACAAACATTCAAACATATACAAACATGTAAAAACCATCTTATAATATGCTATTTGTCGTCCGAATACGACCTAATAAGCAATCTCTTTGTCACGGTAAAATGAGAATAAAAAAATGATACAATTGTTAGGTGTTCCTTTTATCCTCGTTCAAATTGAAGATTTGTGTATTTTCTTTTTTTTCTTTTTACGTATGCGTTAAAAAGTGTCTAAGGTTTCTTGAGTTATATATCAAACTGAAATTGGAAATCGATATTAAGGAATTCTTCGTAGTATCCCGTAGCGCGAGTTTTTGACAGAACTTTCTGACCAATTCCTTTAACGACGTTCCCCCGACTATCTCGTCCCTTCCGTAACCGATCTCCAGCCTCGTTTCCGCTGGTCTCTACGTCGATTAACTCTGGAATTGAATCGCCGCGACAATGAAATCACGAGAATCGAAATGGAGGGAAAGAGAGAACGCGTCGATAAGAAAGGTGATCGTATTTTAACGAGAATATTCTCACAGAATTATCGATCATCCGCGATCGCGCGGGACTGCGTCGCGAAATCCCACCGGAAATCGTAAAATGAATTTTCACGTTGTTTTGCGATTTTTTCGCACGCGCAAAATATACACTGTTTCATTTCTAGGTTGTCGACTTTTACTCTGTTTGCGGGAGCATCCTTCCCAAATGTGACAGCCTCTCGGGATGCTACTCGCTCCATTTATTTCCGGATCGAAAATAATAAAATAAAATGTCATATAGACTCGTAACTACCGAAAACGTAATGGAAACACGTTATCTACCCCAGCTAAAGCATCACAATGTACTGTCGAACTTCAGATATAAATATCTGTAAAATATCAGAAAAGTGATTACAACAGCTACAATAGATTTACATAATTATTTTTACACTCGTTCTCCTACATTATTACCAATATATTATATATTACTTTCTTTCATCCGTTACTTTCTTCCTTCTCTGTATTTTTTTTTTTTCGTAACGTGGTGGCCAATTTGTTATCATCAAACAATTGTTAATTTATATATTATCTTTGTAATTTTAGTTATAAATATTTTATATTTTCTTATTCTGCTTGAATAAGTTCCTATTCTGTCTTATTTTGTCAGTCAATTTTATAATTTGAATCCTTCTGGGAGGATTAATAGTAGCACTTGTGCTGGTGCCTCATAGTTTGTGTATTTATTCATTCCTATGTATCTCTTAAATATAAACGTAACTCTTGAATATACATAATTAAATTAAATTAAAATTACATTATTAATTCGGCAAAAAGAAAAGAGTTTAAATATCCTTAATATGGAAGATTTCATTACATAAACCACAAATTACTGCGCTTGAGAAGACGTATACAGGAGCACTGTTCAATTTCATTTTATCATATCATTAATTATCACGTCGTTCTAGCTGCAGTTTATATACTCCGCAGCGTTTAATACTTCGAAAGATGAAATAGATTCTCTTCCAACGGAAAGCTCTCTTGTCACGTGATATATAGCGACAGTGATAGCTGTTATAACGACTTCGCCTCATAGCAATTCATCTACAATCCGTTTCATTGTTGAGAATCAAATTATTCATCATCGCGGTAAATCTATCCAAAACTTTCTTTCGAGCTTTTATTCATTACTATTCGTTACACAGAAAAAACGGTTTTGCTGAAGTGTCTAAAATTTTAGACACTTCTTTAAAAGATAGATATAGACAGATCTAATAAAAGACAGATCTAAAAATAACTTTGGATTATCAACATAATTACATAGATTTGATTGCTAGAATATCAAAACTTTTACACAATGCTTGAGTTTCCTACATTATTTTAGCAAAATTATTTTCAGATGTATCTATCTAAATATTTTAATACTTCAAACTTGTTCTTTCTGTATATCTATCTAAATTTTAATACTTCAGCAAACTTATCCTTTTTGTGTATAAATAAAAAACGTCTCACGGGAGACAGTAATAAGTGACATTTATGACAAACTAAGAAATGTGTTTCCAAGACTCAAAAGATAAAAAATCAATTTTTTTGCACTCGCAATTCAATGCAATATCAATTATCGTTCTAGTCATTGTCACAATTTAGTTAATAATGCGTAATAAATATAATGTGGTTATTAA
This sequence comes from Atta cephalotes, assembly GCF_000143395.1. Taxonomy (NCBI): domain Eukaryota; kingdom Metazoa; phylum Arthropoda; class Insecta; order Hymenoptera; family Formicidae; genus Atta; species Atta cephalotes. The sequence continues at coordinate 15,452,921 of NW_012130065.1, forward strand.
GAAGAAAATTTTGCAGATTATGTGATTTAACTAATATAAACTGATGTATAAAGTTATCGCGCACGTTTTGTTTAATGTAGAAATATCTATTCGAAATATTCATATCATATACGGAACGTATGAAATAGAGTGGTAATTTTGAAAGTTTACTCATCGAATTTCAGAGACGCGCATTATATTATCGTCAAACTATGCAACACGAAGATTGAACGAACACAATTCACTCGCATTATTATTTTAATAACGTCAAAAATTACTCACGGTATCGCATGGTATTACATTCTTTACATTATCTTATCTCGTTTATTTTTGAAGATGTAGTCTCTTTCATAGTGCTTTGCAATAAAATTAAATTAAATTTTTAACTTTTTCATTTCTGGCACCGCAGATCCAAAAAATTGTAAATCGTCATAAACAAATTTTTGATTACTTTATACTTATCTTTATAAATATCAAGAATTTTTAAGATACACGCGAGACAGTATAAGAAGCATGCGAAATAAAACTAATAGCAGTTATTAATAAAATAATGTAAACTCAATTACACAATTAAAATTAATTATAAGTCATCAAATACAGAATACGATAGAACGCATGTTAGTGTAGACAACTAATTGTAAGATGAAAATAATTTTCTATACGAATTTATATTTTTATAAAACATACCTACATTTAGATAGGCATATATATATATATTTATAAAAAACAAATATTTTTTATAAATTATACGAAATTGTTTCAAAATAAATCTTTTGAAAACAAATCGAAGCTTGCATTGGTATTTCAAGCTAACTTTAATTTGATTTTACATAAAAGTAATATATGCGATTGGAAATTTATGGAAGTTTTCCATATTTATATCGAAGAGCTTACGGCAATCAATTATTTTTACTTATTCTACGATAACGCTAATGGGGGTCGCATATACCCTTGAAGAATATCGCTAGCGCAAACTAGCAAAATATTTGATCGGAAGGGTGAAAACGCAGCTGCGTACGCAGACCATATGCGCTTCGGCGATAATAAAAATGATTAATGCCTCAACACTAATTGTAACATACGGACAAACTATAAAACAAAGCTAATTCATTAACTGTAGCACCCTCTCACCATACATGCACGAGACACTCGCGTGTCTCCGTTTGAAGGAAAAAGCGCGAAATAAAGCATGCAATTTGCCTGCGATGAACGTTGATCCATATTTACTAAGGCAAAAAAATTGAAATCCTCGCAAAAAAAAACTGTCATTTGATGTAAAAATTTAATGTAGCATTTTTTGTTAAACTTTAATATATAGTTTTAATTTTTACCTAAATTTGTGGAGTCACGCAATCTTTTATCGCATAAAAACAAATATACAGAACGCATGTATAATGCGATAATAGTGCGACTCTGCTGAAATAAAATAACGTCATGCTGAAAGTTTGCGCTTTTATAGAATAAATTTCGGTTCGATGGCGCAAATCAAATAAACAGTCGGACTTCTCTCGATAAGATCTACGCGCTGAGACTTTCTGTTTCGAATATTTGCCTGAGAGGCTTTTTAACGCTGTCCATTTGTACGTCGATCACTTGAGTATTCCAAGGATTTTATCGAACGAGTTTTGATTCCACAAACTGAACAAATAGCCAAGTTTCAAGTATGATCCGTGCATTGATTTGTCGTACCGAATATTTGTTTGAAGGATTTCCGACTGCTGTAAAAATTCGCCTGATAAAAAAAGAATGCCGCGTAGTGTCCGTTTCTACGAATGTAGATTAAACTTTAATTTCGATTCAACTAATTTTTCATTTTTTTCTGATTCTTAGAATCTAAAAACAAAACTAAAAAAAAATAGAAGAGTTAGTTGAACCGAGATTAAAATTAAATTACATTGACAAAAACAAGCAATCAGACAACGAACGACACGATCACGTGAACTGAAAATCAACATTAGAAGCAGGAAAATCTCTGCGGTTTTATGCACATTCACTAAATGTGAATTCAAGCTTCGTCTTGTTTCGATGGACTAATTGGCGCGACGTAATCGTTCCAGCGTGACGGTTTAATTAGAGATGCTATTGAATGGATGGTAACGGATATGGAAGGAGTACCAACCTCGAGGAAGGACGCTGACCGTCAGCTGACGACGTTGTTGTCACGTGATATGAATGCTCTTCCGGCGAGTTCCCACGGATGAAGCCAAGGTGACAGAAATTATGAGAATTACGAGAGTCACTCATGCGTAGAAATGTTCGCGCATCGCGAGATCGAGATAATCTCTCGCGAATCAAAACGGAAACGGAACGATCTCACGAAGAAAAATAAAGAAACGTCCGTCATCCTCGAGAGTAACTGGAGCACGTGGATGTTAATTTCGTCACAAAAGAAAATTGATCACATTTCATTTGCCACAACACATTTTCGTAGATCTCTCTGGAGATAATTGCTCCGTCACAAAACAATCGAATATTTAGTACATATGAGGATTAAAACTGATAGACCAATAGATCAAATTTGCTTGATCACACTTGCGATCACTCATCAAAATCTCTCTTTAACGCGATTTGAGCGTAAATTTTCACATTAATTTTCACATTTGATAATACACTGCCGGCAATACCGCGAAATCATAAAGTTATCGAAATCAATTCCAAGACGGCATCCTGACGATACGCGATTTCTCTCGCCTACGAATGTTTTCGACCAGACTGACTGTGGCGGTGCGACCGCGTGGCAGAGCCTTATACAGGCTGGCACGTTCACCCCCACCAGCCAGCCAACCGTCTCGAAGCACCCCCGCCACCAGTAACTTTTGGTTCGCCTCAACACAAGCGCTCGTATCGTCCTTCAGGACTCTTTGAAACTGTCGGCCGTAAAGAGCACGAGAGTAAGGTTTCTTAACCCTCAACAAATTTTTATCTTTTTATCTGCTCCGATCCATCAATCCCATGAATCTTTGAATTTTCCAACACGTTATTATTTATTATTGGGTTGAAAGGAAATTAATGTTGTATTTTTTTTTGTTCAAAATTATATAGGTATAAAACATATTCGTTAAAAGTGAACGAAATTTAAATTTCAATAAAACAATCGGAATCAAAATGCTCCTTTTATTTAATTCGCGATAACTCAGTAACGTGTTTAAAAAATGATTAGATAAAATTTAAATTTTCACATTAGAAAATCGAAAAATTTGGTAAATCTTTTTTGGGCACGTGACAGGTTCATGAAGTGAAAAGAAAATTTCCCATCCTTGTGCTCGTAATTTTCTATACATATGTAAAAATGATTAAACTCACAGAAACTCAAAAAAATACAACAACCTTCTGAAAGTAGAGATTTTAAATTTTTTTGAAATCCTTTTTTAAAATTTAAATTTCGTTTATTTTTAACAAATATATTATTGTATATACAATTTTGACCTAAAATGCGACACTATTTTCTTTTCAACCTAATATTTATTCCTATATTATGTGACAAAATAGATTACAGGATGTAGAAAATAAATTCCGAAATGTATAGAGAATCACATAATATAGAAAATTAGTTTGGAGTATTATATAGCGAAAGAAAATTACATGTAATTATGATGGCTTCAAATAATGTGCAAATGAAATATTTAAAAAACTTGATGGAAAACATAACGCACGAAATGATCGATAAATGACATATGTTATTGACAAAAATTTTTAATATTTTCATATCCAAATATTTAAAAGAGAAAAAGAGAATCTTGTAAAATTAATTAAAGTAGATACATTCGAATAAGTAATACAATAAATATTCACTTAAAAATATTTGAATAATTTCTCCAATTTATCTGTAACATTAGAAAATGTAATTTTATACTCAAACATTCAATTAAGCTTTTTGCTCAATCTCAAAATTTTATTAAGAGCGATATTTTGTAGGAAATTAAAGAAACTCATCTTTGTTTCTATTTTATTATTATATTAACATTTTAACTAATCGTTAAACTTTTTATATTCCTTAAATTATACTACAATTTACATTAATTAAAATAAATATTGCATTTAAAATACTAAAATATAAAAACGTTTATCAGTTTATCAGTTTTCTCCAACAAATTATAAGTTAAAATAATAAAATATTGTTTCTTTAACAAAGACTTAAAGTAATACCACTTAAAGTACCACGTAAAGTAACTTTGTTTTCTGTCGTGCTCTTCGTAATAATTACTAACAAAAATAGATAAAGATATAAACAGATCAATAAACATCTAATTGTAAGATATAAGTATATTGCGAAGTTTTATTCTCAAAACACAGTCAACACACTCTTTCCTGGGTGATATATTATGTTATAAATCGCTTCTCGGAGGAAACTGTGTAGGAAGCTATCTTTGCTTCCGCCAGTTCCGAGATGCCCAGTATATACAGAGAGAATCACGATACTAGGATTGTTTGCAACTCGTGCTGCAAAGTGCAACCTCTAACGTGCCATTTTGGCGAAAGCCAGTATGGCAATAGTTTTTGCAGTACATAGAACGTGACTAGCGTAAGACGGAAGTAAGAGGATAAAGAAATGTAATAATGCGGAATTATATCGCGATGAATTACATTTTCACTGTTGACTCTCTGCAGTAACATTCTCTCAAAGCCGGATGTTCGTATTGATTTAGTGGTAAGATAAGAAACAAATGATTCGATAATTATATCGAAAAGTATTAGGCAATAATTGACATAATTAGGAGAAATTCTTTTATATTCAATGATTCTAGAAGTCAATACTGCAAAGTTAAATTAGAAAAAAATACAACCTTTTTATGTAATTTAATAATTGAATTATCAATATTCTAATCCACGAAGTCAAATGAAAGAATAATGCGAAAAGTGATCTTCAACAATAAATGGCAGTACGCAAGAATGTGCATGCGGTGTGACGAACCAGGAATTTCATTACTGATATCACTGAATTTCCAACAAAAGCTCTGGTGCGTTTGGATCTGCTGTTTTCGCGCAAATAAACAATGAGCTGTCGATAATGAAGTGTTGGATTCATACATATACGTACGTAATACTCACGCTGTATCGTCTGATCGTAACGCGTTGCAATTATATTTAGTGGTATAAAGCATTAACAACATTGATTAAAATGCTTGATAGCTTGCAGCTAGAAAATGATGACTCTGTAAGCCACTGAATTAAACAGCATTAATATAATATAATATAGATTACGATACACTGAATTGTGTCAAAGCATGACAGGGATAACCGAGAGAATAAACGGTAATATCGTTATATATTGCGAATTATTATTATTATGTGTATTATTACGTATTATACGTAAACTATGTTTATTACTTCTATATGTATAAGGCGACAAAATTTTGTGTGTTTATCCAATCATTATCCAATCATTATCAGACAATAAGCTAACGTTATTTAAAACGTCAAAATGATGATGTCAACATTAGCTTGTTTTTCGTCATTTCAACATTTTGATGTTTTAAATAAGTTTAGTTTATTATTTGAATAGTACATATATTTAAAAGTACATATATTTGAATTGTACATTTGAATAGTACATATATTTAATAGAACATATATTTAAAAACTCTTTGAAATGTTAATTATACCTTATTAAATAGCAAAAAGACTGCACTAAAAGATTATCATCTTAGCAATCTTTTGGTTGACGAATTAAATTCGCTCTATTGATTGTCTCAGAGAATTTATGTGTGAAAAGATGTGCAGTTATCATTGCATTCCCGAAACTCTTTAAAATTTATATCAAAACTAAAGATGGTCATTTTGAATTATTATTTTAATTATTTATTTTTAATATTTAATAAAATATAACTAGTACTCAAGAGTTTATTTTTCATATACATTACTAATAATTTGATCAATATAAAATTTTATAGCCAACTTTTTTATTATTATACATAGTGGCAATAAATAATTATATATTTGTTCTCATAGTTTGTTTTTATGTAAAAAAACTCGGAGTGGAGAAAGTTAATACAAACATTAGTCAAGAGCTTGCCAATTGAGACCTGCTTATTAAAAAAGGAATTATAATTCGATAACTGTATTAAATGATCAAATCCTTCGGATTGAATAGCGGAAGTAATCGAGAGTGAATCGCAAGTACGTTTTCTCTCACCAACGGAGCACGTGCATAGAATTAGGTTAGCACCGTGGAGAATCGATTCCAGGTTTTCACGATTCGCAGTCTTCATTTTGCCGTGACAGCAACTCTATTTTTTCTTATGGATACACAAAAGTCTTAATAACGTTATAAAAAAACTCCCCGTATAAAAATAATAAAAACTGTTGTCCAATTAAATCACACAGAAGATATACATTACAAGCTAATTATAATCACAATTATTATTCTAATTAGTATTGTGCAATTAAACGCTAAAACATAGATAGGTATTAATTATAGTTACGTGAATAATAATCTAACTACAAAATTCCATTTCGATCTCTTCTTTGCAAAATTGTTTGCGCGATGTAAATAATGTAGTCCAATTACAATCTAGCTACGAAATTCCACTTCGATGTTCCTTCTTCAGGATATCATTTAAGCGGCACCATTCGCGGGACGTAAACAATTAGTACCGTTACGCATTTGCCTTAATTAATGTTTTTCTTGTCTCTCTGGTACAAATTGCATGTCAAATATGCCCGTCAGACAAAAATTATTATTATTTGCAAATTCTGGGTATAAATAATAGTTTTTATTACAAAATGTTTTTTGAAATTCATTTTAAATATAATTAAAATTTATTATAAATAATACATGGAATATTTATTGTAAAGGCACTTGTTGTTTGTACTTTTATTTATATACATTGTTACATGATAATGTCAAATTATATTCAATTGGAGTTATTTAATCATTTCTAAAGGTTACCACTGCTCCTACTTCATTAATTTACGTCGTTAACTAAAACAGTAGAGTTAAACAATTTAACTCAAGAAAATTACATTTGACTCAAATTTAATTTATTATTTACTAAACATACATATAGTACGAATTTGTTCTCACGAATTGTTAATGTAACAATTCTTTCAATTGCTCCAAAAGAATTTATTCTGAAGTATAAAACTGCTGCCTACTTCATTTCAGCTATTCGCCGATTTTTCAACGTTTTTCATTCGACTATCGATTTCTACCCCGTTTTCGCGTATCTATTAAATCGATGCCATCGCGCCATCGCGCATCGCGTGGAAGTTACGCGGCTCACTCGGGAACGGTTAACGCTCTATCAAGTCCGCTTCATTTCGAAAGATATTTAGGATGCACTCGCGTGCCATGGCGCGGTGAATCATGCCGGTTGTCTGATATCATAACGAATTTCGGGCCTCGCTTAAGTTTGGCCGCACGATTCGCGTTTCACGACGATAGAACTCTGCTCGTATCTGGCCACACTTCAGCTTCGGTCGACCGATCGCCCCCACCCGGAAGTTGTCCTTGCATGCACATCAGTCCTACAGTTCAGGAATTAACGGTTTGATATCTGACAAGGCGACTTAAGACACAATGTTTCCTGTTGAATCGGAAACGGAGCAACGACCCCTTTTTGTTACATGGACGCGATTGAAAGGAATCAATTAACGCTTCCTCAGAATACCGAGAAATGGAATTTTAGACACGAGATTTAAGGAGTTCGAGAATTTATTTCGCAATATACCATTTCTTCATGCTAAATGTAATTACAATCCACGCTCTCTCATCCCTTGTTAATGCAATTGTTACTCCGAGAAGTTATAAATGCGTACATGCAACTTTACGGATGAAGTTTTACTTGTCGTGGAAAACTTTAATTTTCGCGGATGGGGAAAGAGCTTGCCTTTATTTCTGCGATCAAAAGAAACACTTTCGCCGGCTGATTCAATTATCGTAAATTCGTCCGCAAAAGTCTCGAAACGGTTCGTTTCAATTGATTCAAGTAATAGGGGCACGAGAACGTGCAAGTTTTTTTCTCACTTCGTTCTCTTATATCATTTTATTTATCAATTGTATTTCTCTATCGTTCTTCTTCATATTCTCATTCCTTGTTATTTCGTATTTCGATTGTCACAAATTGGTAATTTTCTGGCAGGCTGTTAAAATTATTCACAGAAGAATCATCTCAACTTCAACGATACACTCGATGCGCTGTGACATAGATGCATTGTGAGTACGCTGTACTAATTGCTGCTTCTTTAGACTCTCAGAGCAATTTGAATGAATGTTTTAACGAGTACCATCCGCATCGTTTTCCAAGTTTAAAAGCTACATGTCACTCAAGGATCTATCAGAAAATTAGCATATATAACGCGTTATATTGTATTCTATAAAACAAAACAATTATATTGAATTTTGAATATTTAATTTCTTTTTTCTACATAAAATAATTGAATTGCTTTTATGTTTGTATGTAATGAGAAAAAAAAAACAGTCGTTTGTGGAAAAAGAAAATTAAATATTCAAATTTCGATATTATAATTTTTTGTCTTATAAAAAGATCATATCTTTTATTGTTAACAGAAAAATTAAGGTCACACTGTTCTTAAAAAGTCAGATACATTTGTAAAGAAAGTCAGATACATTTCCTTCAAAATAACTGACGTCGTGACTCATCATAGAAATGGTTTCTACATCGCTGATCTGATTGTACGTCTTCTTAATAGAAGATGACTATGAAAAGTTTTTTAAAGTGTGATATATTATTACGTTCACTGTAAAATCCATATCCATCCGAAACGAATATTTTATTTTTAAAGAATAAAATATGTACGTTTCTTCTCGTTTTCTTTTAAACCTAAACTTTACAGTATGGATTTAATTAACATGCCTTTTCTGTATTTATTTATAAGATTTTATACAAAGAAACTGCGATTGCAATAATAAAAACAAAGCTACTGCAATTTATACTTGTATTACAGGCCTTCAGAAGGCAATGTAGGTATCTCTATTTAAAGAAAGAGAAAGAATTCAAAGGTTTTGAGCCTTTTCAATGTGATTGATTTACACATTTTACGTGATAAACACGCTTTCTATAATGACTGTGCGTACTGCAATAAGCGATGGTCGACTTAAGAGGGTCGTCCTGTAAACATTAGGATATTTCACTCGTTGATGTGGTCAGCTTGTACAGTCTCATCGTCATAAGTTACTGATGTATACATCTTATACTTATCTATACTGCCATATTCAGCTATATTTACAAAAGCGACGTAACATTTATATAGCCGCAAATTTTCTCGTTAAATATGCCCTGGTTCAGTAGCACGAAATATTCTCATCGCAGAGATAACGAATCGACTATCTGTGTCCTACTTCTTCGTTCAAGTTCTATCTGTATGTAAAAATGGAGACCTCTCGTCATTTATAAAAATTAAACTACAGATAAACACGTACTTTTCCTTCAATTTTAAAGTTTTTCAACGAACATTTTCTTCGTAATTACGATAAATACAAGATATGATAATATTCATACGACAAGTTTGATCTCGATTTGTTTTGTAAAATTTTATTATTATTATTTAAAATTCTTAAAATTCTAATTTTAAAATAAAAAATAAGAATATATATTTATATAATACAAATAAAACTCATTTGTAATAAATAGATATAATTAATTACACTTTATTAGATTAGAGAAGAAAATTTTCCTATAATTTCTTTTTATATCTTCGTTTAACCATGTGTTTATATACAAAAAAATGTGTAGTGTTATATACAAAAAATGAAGCCTATATATTATTTATTATCGATAACAAAGAAATTGAATAATATAGCAGTAAACTTAATTTCCGGCATCGTGAGATCTAACTTGATTGCCAGACATTCGTGACATAATGGCGACGTCGTAGGATAAATGGTCATTCATTCAAGGTTGATAGATAAGCTGCTTATTTCAAGGCTTGAATGATATTGTGTGACAAATCGCATAGTACAATTAATCACCAGACTAATAATTAATTAATTGCTTAAAAAGTAATGATATTTTACTGCAAATCAGGCGAAAATTTTATGTTAGACGATAATTTCTTAATTACCGGATTATATTTTTACATTAACCCAAATACATATTTCAGTATTTTCTCATTCTTCAATGTGAGACGCGAAAAAAGGAAGTGGAATTTTTAAAAAGCAAAAAGACTGATGCATGGATAAAGCTTGTCTGTGCTTCTGGAGTCGACACGAATGTAAACCGTAACATCATAGTGCTCCCTTTAAAAATGGCACAACTCAATCATCCTTTATCAGTTTTCTATCAATCCCATTAACCTATCAATCACCGAAAGTAAACTTTTTTAACTTTAAAAAATCATCAAAACGTCACAACTCAAAAAGGGTGGTTTAAATCGTCAAAATTGTTAAAAAAAAGGTTGTGAAACAAAAATAACAAAAACGATCATTAAAAATATATCTTTTTTGCTGATATTATTTGATTAGTAATTTTCTTTCATGTTGAAATACAATTATCTTCTTTTCTGCGGAACATTTTGAGTTGCGTATCTTTGAGTAAGAGAACGATAATATGTCATTGCACTTGACATCTTCACTCAATCTTTATTTGTTCGTAACCCAATTATTAAATTGTCAGATCATCTTTGTCGAGCATTGTCTTATTTAACTCCATAATAATTATTATCGTTCTCTTTAATATAAGACGCACTTAGATAAATTAATTATTCTTTAATAATCCGTAAATTATTTTCGATTATTTTTTTATTGTTATGGGTTTCTGATGGATTTCTTTATAGAATAATAAGGTATTTTTTATTACGTTTATAAATGCGCGAAATATATCGAACGATTCTAAACAGTAACAATCAAGATAGAGTCGCATTAATATGTCTCGTAAGTTAGCACCTCGGGTATGTAGCTTAGAGACGAGCTAACATGCATCATGGCATGACGTTGAAGGACATATCATTACTCTCTGTCTCGATTTCTTGTACCACCGCATACACAACTCTGCTTCTTGTAGTTAGTGGCACGTTCTGTTGTCTCGCATGCCCACGCATTCCCAGCGAATTAATTACTCATTTGTATTTCTCGAAATTTATGCAGGTGTAAGTGGGATACTCCCCTCACCTCTTCAATGAAAATAATAAATTTACTGCAGAAATATAAAATTTAAAATTGCAATAAGTACAAATTAACTTTAATACACGGGCGTTAAAGTTTCATAAAAGTGTCAGCTAGAATCTTGTTCTAAAGGAAATCTGCCATCGGAAGAAAGCTCGAAAGTACTTTGTTCAATTAATGCAACTTATATTGTTTATAATTGAAGTCGTTTCTAACATTAGTTGTTTATAACTCGATAACGAAAATAAACTAACTGCAAATTGCGTTATCCAAATATTTAACTGTGGCATATTTTGTATATAATTTTTGTGGAAACAGTAAACACGGAAACAGTATAATCATTTCAGACAATTAGTTAGTTTTCAGACAATTAGACTACTTTTGTATGAAAAAATTCTTTAACCTATTTCTTTTAGCTATATATTTACTTACCTTTTTATAACGCACTTTGCTATCTCCTCTTTTCTTTGCGGTAAAATGCCTCTTGTCTGCAGCGTGCACTCCCGCAAGCTCATCATCTGTAACATAAGAAATCGGATTATACAGTTTGTGTATAAATTTAAGAAGCCATTACTGTGCAAACAGAGTTACTTATTGTATATAAGTAAGTTGTGATATCTACAAGAAAGAGGGAGAGAGAGAAAAAGAAGAAAAGGGAGGAGAAATATTTCCAAACATCTCATTTTTCTATATCGCGACAAAATAAATATTTTTGATATTATTATTGTAAAGCGCTGTGTATGTACAAAAAGTTAATTATATGTCTGTTTTTTTATTCCTATGCAAAACTGCACAACTCTTTCTCGTTTTCGCCAAATATTAAATATATACCTGTTTTATTTTAAGTTCCAAAAGTGTACACTAGTTCAGCTACAAAAAAAACAGACCCTATGATCTATCCATTTAGTTCAAAGTTGAAGCCTGGCACGAAGGTAAAGCGCGTGGCTAACAATAAGGCGCGTAATTCAGTAGTGCAGTAGTATGATTAAGCGGACTTATCATAGTCCTTCGCGGAGTAAATCATTGTTCGCAGATTAAACGAACATGGTATATAGGCGCACGGTGTACACGGTGTCTATTTTTAAAGTAAGCCCACGATAAAACGAGATCGATTATCGCGTCGGTTGGCAGGCATGCGAGGTAACCATTCGAGCCCTTCCTTTGGCAACAGGACCTTCGTCCCGATGGTGAGACGATAATTTCTAAATTAAGCCGCCGCGTCGCCACTCGACTCACGCCTTTCCGTTCTGGCATCGTCACGTTATTAACGTTATATCCTGCTCATCTATCGACTATACATATATGGTTCAGATTGTAACCTGAATCAGTGCAGTGTTTGCCTGTAATCTTTTAGCGAATTCTTTTTAAACTTGACAAATTGCATCATATACTGAGAATAACAGAAAAAAAACGGCACACAAATATTTCATCATCAATATTTAAACTTATAAAAAATGTATCGTCATTTTATTATTAAATACGTAGATGAACTTGTATATATCTTTTCCAATTAGTATGTAAAATTATTTATGAATATGACTCGTAAGATACTATATATTACTGAAAAAAATATATTCGTAGAGAATGTGAGATACAACACGATGAATAATGGAATTTTAATGGCAGTGTGCACAACTTTTAGCATGTATAAAAAAATTCAACGTCACACAGTTAAAAAAAAACGTTCGTACAGAGAAATGCTTTCTCGGCAAATGGATCATGCCAGAATAGAAGTTTTCGATCAAGAGAGTTAATATATATCAGTCAGAGAAATAAAGATGTTTTCTTTTTTTCGCAAAAAACTAAGACAAAAGTATACAGAATATTATGCAATAATTAACTTTTTTTTCTTTTAATATATTACAAAATTAATAAAGCAAACTTTAATTAAACAAAATAAAATAAGATTTATTTAATGTTAATTTCAGGGAAATTTTATTCATTGCTAGTAAAGTTTCAACAGATTTCAACATTATTAGATATCAAAGAAACAATTTAATCCCTTGAGTTAAAAATAATATTATATTTTATTATTTAATATTTTATTATTTAATTTCTGTGTATGTCAAAATATATATAAATCAATCTATTTTTGTAATTAGTTCCAAGGTAAATAATCCATATTAATGTCTTTGTTAATTTCTTTGTCTTTATTAAGCACGTATGCATTTAGTAAATAATTAACTAAATTTATATCAAATTCAACACATTTTTTTTTAACTAAATTATTTAACCATTGTTTTACTTAAATTAATAAAATATTGAATATAAAGTAGTAGCACTTATAGAAATGTTTAAAAATAATTCAAATTGGATATAATTTAACATATAAATTTAACAGTGTGCAAGTCAGAGAAATAAAATAAACTGGTATTATTTTTTTTATTTAGAAAAGAAAAGAAACTCTTGCAAGATATATTTCTTAAAATATTTCGGTTAAATATATGTATATATATATTGAACGAATGATACATTAGAAAAAAAGATTGCAACATTTTAATGAAAAAAAAGTATATAAAATTTTTTTACAGATCTTATTCTATTTATTTAAGTCTTAACGACATCTTAAATTGTTTAATATTACGAAAGTGTTTAAACTGTTTATATAGTTTATTACAGAGTATAAATATTATAAATATTATAGAGTACTGTTTTAATTTTTCATGCATGTTATATTTGCTTTGATCGTATTTGGTTATATCGTTACTCGCCTCATCAGATCAAGCCTTGACAAACGAGACATAGCCGATGTTAAAGATCACAGTTCTATAAACAAAATGTCATCTATTTTGGTCGATGTTCCGTTATGTCGATATTTAACCTTTAATGCTCCCGTATTCTTTATGTAAATATTCAATACATTTTCCTGTATATAACAATCTCGCAATCTCAAGCTTCAAAAAAAATTACCGACAAATTAAAATAATTTCGAAATTTATTCATATTTAACAGAAAAAATATTACAAATTTTATTTTCTCGAATAATCCATCGTGTGCGCGATAATGATACTATCACGTTTTTTAATGAGGGATCAATGATACATTTCTTAAATAGATTTCTTTAATCTTTCCAATGATAGTGATAAAAGTTGTTCTAAATATTTTCGAAGAAGATAAAATACAAAAGTGATCATGCTGACATTCAAAATTTCAAATGAATCGATAACAATCAGTTTTATTTTTGAAACCGTAATTTGTTTGAAATTAATTTGAATAAAAAGTTGAGCAACAGAGAAAAGAAATAATCGTAACACATATATATATATATATATATATATATATATATATATATATTATTATT
>NW_012130065.1:15467639-15469880 GCF_000143395.1 Atta cephalotes
ACTAAACGTAATTACGTTACTAACTAACTACTAGTACGTACGTACTACTACTTCTTCTTCTTCTTCTTTCTCTATTCTTACTAGTATTCTTTCTCTCTTCTTCTTCTCTCTCTCTCTCTCTCTCTCTCTCTCTCTCTCTCTCTCTCTCTCTTTCTCACTTTCTATTTTGCTAAAAATGTTAAGCCTTCAAAATAAATGGCGTGCATGATATGTCGATAGCATCTTCTTTTATTACAGCCCGGAATATTGTAATCATGCACGACCCTGGCTTCTACAATAACAGATTTTATCGTGGAGTACATTTGGGAAGAACCTTGATACGGTTTAAAGCGAAGCCATGTGTGAACATGCTCCAATCATCTGCAGATACGCACACATCTACACGCGTAATGTATGTCAAACGTTGATGATTAACAATAAGTGTATGTTCAAAAGGTAAATTATTTCTTTATTCTGTTAATTATTAGTCCCAAGAGAAATAAATATTGTATATGTTTCATATCTTCATTATTTAATGTAAAACATTAGTATAAAATGATAAAATAATAAAATAATTTAAAACAATTATAATTCATATCAGACCGAGAATAATCAATTAAGAAAAATAATCCTGTTTAGTAATTTAAATTTCATTCATGTATTTTTCGGAATAATAATATATCAATTGTTTTTTCCAAATGCTAATTAATCCTTAATAAATTTTTCACGATGTGCCTGCATGTTTGTGACGCTCTAGTGACTATATCTTTTCCTCTTATGCCTACAACATCTTCGAAGATTCGATCGATAATACATTTTTTGTATAATCGAGAGTTTTTTTATATATGCGCCTGTAAAGTTCAACGCTTCACCGTTGTTGGCTTCGTCATTTTATTCGCTTGATGGAAGAAAATCAACTGAGTCACTATCGACTCGTACCAAAAGAATGTTACAAACTTTTTTATTAACGTGTTTATACGATTCGTTCGTCACCGTGAACAAATGATTTATATCTCGATAATGATCGATGATGATCGATAATAAATGATGGCAAAATAATGCTTGTTTCTTTGACAGTATTCGAATCAAAATAGTAATGCTATCTTGATATACTATGAGGTCTTGATAAGCAAGATGTTTCCATTAAGTTATTTAACGTGAAAAAAAGTTATTTTCATAGTCAAAAATACAATACGTATTAAATTTCTAACAATTTTCGAAGTAAGAGGCAAAGAATGATACGATTATGTTTAATATAAAAATTTAGTTAATTTAATTTGTAATTTGTAAAGAGCTGTTTTTTATGTCAAAAAACGTGCTGCAATTAATTTATTCTTTTTATTTCAGATTTAATAAAATATTAAAATAAAATAATATATGTATGTAATAATATTAAATTCAAAAGCAAAAGACTTACTCCTTTTCAAATGATTACGGCAATGAATGCGCATTTGAAATCAACAAAAAATTCAAATATCTCACGTTTAACGTTAGATTTTCAAAGTAAATGTAAAACGAAAAAAACGAAGCGCAGATTATACGATAGATAAATCGACGCACCTTGTTGACGGAGTAGATTGTCCAAGCGGAGCAGAACTTCGTCTTTATTTTGGAGACTTTCAGGTAAATCGGTACATACACCCGCTTCAACGATCCAATCCGCATACCACTGCTCGTTTTTCTTCGTTGGCATGATATCCGTCACTTACGTGTGAAAACCTTAAACAAATTTAATATTAGTCAGGTACAAATTGTACGGAACGTAAAGTGCTTCCAAACTTGTACTAGGTAAATTAATTATAGAGAACTTGGCTTTTACTTTTCGCTCTCAGAAATGACTTTGCAACAGACCGGCGCTTTTCTTCACGGTAAAAAAAATTATTATTTCAATATTGTACTTCAACATACATACATAAAAATATGTATACATAATAATTACTTTATTATTATTATAGAAATACTGATTCTAAACACGCTGGAGCGTATAATTAAATTGCGATCTAAATATTTTGTAATATTTAATCGCAATAAAGCCACTAAAGCTCCTCGTGATTATATATAAAAGTCGCAAGAAGAAATATTTATATTTATGCCGTACATTTAAAGCCAAATTTATGATTAGGATGATGAATGTGAATTTATGATTCTCGTGAGATAAGATCGCTTCCATCGCGTTGGAAATGATCGGTGTAAAAAATATCGATTATATGTCCATGTATTTTCATTTAAAATGAAAACTAACTGGTGCAAACATCAAGAGAT
>NW_012130065.1:15469900-15473774 GCF_000143395.1 Atta cephalotes
ATATATATATATATATATATATATATATATAATAATTATAATATATATAGTTTTATTATGTATTTTAATTTATCTTTTTCTTATACTCCTAATTTCTGAGATTATATGTTGTACATATGGAGAGTATACTACAAATTTAACTTATTTTGCAATATTGATTCGATAAAAAAATCGGTATAACATCAGTATCATCGAAAAATTATGTATATGCCGATATTATGAAAATTTTATGTTGTATACCGATATTCGACCTCCTTCAATACTGGTATAATTAAGGATTTTCAGAGTTGAGTTTTAAAGGAAAAGACGCGCGCCGCTGATGTAATCGGTGAACAAAATTCTGTATTCAATCCCTGTTCCATAATGAAACGCGATCCTCGTGTCAGAACAAATGAAACGTAAAGTCGTCTTAGACCTTTAGTCCTAAATCTTTGAAATGTCAATACCGTCGTACGTCAACCGATAGCGATTTTTAAGTGCGATAGATAGCGTGAATATATGACTTTGCATAATTTCATGATTGGTATTCATAGTTGATTTTTGTACTTAAGATCTTCTTAAAATGTCAAATAAATCATAGAGCTGTATTATCATCTTAATATATTACTTAAAACTTCGTTTTTATTACAGCTTTATAAGTAATAAGATAATTTACACTGACAATGACTCTAACAAAGAATCAAAATGTTTGATTTAATATTAATTAATACATATATTAATTAATACATATTTTTTCACACAATTTCTATTCAGTGTTAGTTTTCATAGACTATATTTAAATCTACAAAAAACCTATTTCTTTTACTTATATCTTTTGAGCAACAATTGAATCTTTTTTAATATTCTCCAAAAAAGGACAGATTTTGCTCAAAAAGATGCACAAGTAAAAAAAATAGTATTTTGTAGATTTTGATCTCCTGAATATGATAAAATAATTAAAAAGTTCGTGGCATTTGGAGAAACACCTAGAAAAGTAAGCAAGAATATTGAAATTTATTTAAATATATTATTTATGCTCAATTTTCAAAGTGTTCCCCATCGATCTCGAAATTTTATTGACATTATCATATTCAAAAAGTCGAAATCCAAAAAAAGCTATTCTTTTTATTTACCTTTCTAGGCAAAAATCTGTCCTTTTTAATATCCTTCTTTTTAAACTCTACAGCCGAATTGTTCTTTTCGTGTGCAGTATTAAAGTAATATTGTTCAATGCTGTATAGATATTATATAATATGTTTCTGGCATTTCTCGAATCATCTACCGTATGCATGTATCGCCTGTACACGAAGAGTGAGGATTAACGGCGTTCATTTTTTTTTTTTAATTGAAACCTTGGAATGTCGACCCGTTTTTTCGGACGGCTCCATTATCATCTGCGCGCCGGCCGGCAGTTTCGTCGTTATTATCGTTTATACTTCCAGAATTGTTTCTTCGCGCGATTAAGGGACTATCGAGACTCGGCAAACGCTCCTGCGTTTTTTAGATAAGCGGAAAAGCACTCCTCATGACGTCATGGCAATGCTTCGCGTATGGAGAAAATCCCCATTTGGAATGACTAATAGTGTTTTCCACGAGAGAAAACTAGTGCAACACTGACAATCGAGTACAAATCGGTTTACATATTTTCAGTGTTAATAAATAATTTAATTCTTTTGAGATTATTGTGACAACAAAGAATATGTAATTAAAGGATTAAATTATTTATTAACATTGAAATGATTTGCATTCAATTGCATTTAGTACGCAGTACTTGCACACTAGTTTTCCTAATGGAAAACACCATAATAATTTAAGACACGCATAATATCGTATATACACAGTTGGACATATATATTTAAAATATTTTTATTTGAAAACTGGTATTTGTAACACAATCGTATTTTGTACTTTGTATTTCAGTAGAGCATTTAAAAACATTTTGTATTTGTGCTTTAAAACAAAATTAAATATTTTAATATTTCAAAAAATGATTAAAAGTATTTTCTATTTCAAATTCTAAACTTGACAATCAATTTTATTGTATGAATCACAGAATATATTCAATCTTTCATTTGAAATACAAAATATTATACAAAATATTTTTATGTACTACGCTGAAATATAAAATATAAAATACAATCGTATATAAATACTGTATGTAAAATAAAAATATTTCAAATATATGCTTGCGTGTATATTAGCAATGATAGTACTTAATTTTAAATTCTTTAGTATTTATATGTATAAATATGTATTTATGTTATATGTTATTTAAATGTATAAATAAATAAGCGATATTTTTTCCTGGCAAACACAATAATCATAAATACAATAATATATTGAAAGCTATTTCATGCATATAATAATATATCATACAAAATTAATGATGTTTATCAATTTATTGATGTATCAGTATATCACAGAAATATCTCCTGCGATGAATTTTATAAAAAGTCTTCGTGTGTTCTCTTTCCATCAATCCGTTATGTCACGAAGAAGAAACGAATCATCATGCATGACGATCCTCCATATTTTTTCCGCAAGTATCTTCTATGCTTTATCATCGAGTATACATCGTGCGGCTAAATGTAAAGTCGTAAAAAAAAGAAAAAAAGTGTTACTTACATAGACAGAAGCAGCAGTGTAGGCTGTAGGAATGAGAATTTCTTTGCAGAATTTCCGCAAGACAGCCGACCGCGATGCTGATCGCGCGAGAGGAACGAGTGCACTGACCAGTGGCCTCTACCTTGGCTGCAAGTTCTCACTTCTCGATGGCCCCGAGGGCCTCGACCGACCGGGCCCCTATTTATTACATAATCGCGCCGAGACGTCCGGTATATAACCCAGAAAACGGTTCGCTCCGAAATTACGGGGTCTTCGCGCGACAACAAAATGAAAAAGGAAAAAACGAACGCGTGGAACGCGCGCGCGACAACGAAACAACTGAAGTCGACGGCGTCCGCTCCGAGTCTTTAACCCTGAAGTTGGCGAGGAACGCGATTTTGGAATTACGTAGGGCTATATTCATTCCTTACTTCTATCAATAAATGCGCGCATTTATTTCTGAGATTTTATAATACATGTAACGTAAATTGTATATTAAATACGTGCATTAACACATAGGAAAATATATACTGTATACAAATAATAATTTATATTTATTTTAACTGTTTCAAAAGTTCATATATCTGCAACTCCATCATTACATCAAATTTATTCTGAATATATTCTGATTATTCCTAATAAATTTATCTTATTCCTAATAAATTTAATATTTCGATCAAGATTATTAAATTAAAACAAATTCGATTTTTTTGAAAAATATTGAATACATAATGATAAAATTTATAGAATAAATTTATAAAAAAATTTATTTTGAGTACATAACAATGAGTTTTTCTAAAAGTTGTAAGTACATTTTAAGATTATTATCAAGAAAATATTTTTTGTTACAGATCATTATTAAAAGAAAAAAAGTATATTGAATAATCACTTTTCTTAACAATAGAATGATATATTTTTATGTATCGAGTTTGTAAAAGTAAAGTATGAAAAAATACGGACAAAAAATAGATTATAAATCTGTTCCTCGCAATCGCGCTACATCATACTTTCAGCGCTTGAAATAAGATATATGATTAAGACGTTGGAGAGAAAAGAATATAAAACGCAAAATGTTTGTTGCTACGAAGATCAAACCTTATAACAGAATAGAGAATCGTGTTTGTAAATCCCGGGTAAATAGACTTTTCAAAATGTTAAATATCTATATATATATATATATATATATATATATATATATATATATACTACTAATAATAAGTAGAAGAAATATATATATATACTAATAGTATAATATCTATCGTATCACTTACTACGTACTACGTTAGTAGTA
>NW_012130065.1:15476228-15490944 GCF_000143395.1 Atta cephalotes
TATAGAATTCCTAAATGCGAATAATCTGCATTGCATTCTAACGCTACTTGAAGGTATTCACAGAATTAAAAATAATCGAATTACAAATAAAATGAGGAGAAATACGACTTGCCTTTTCTCGTTCTCTAACTAAACTTCTAAATAAGCGTTTTTATTTAATCAGAGTGTTGTTAGAAACACATAATCTTTATATTCTAATAATTATATACATTTTCGTCATATTATTATCATATCATCGTCTTATATTGTTACTATTATAAATATTACATTATTATGTTGATAGCAACACGAAAGAGTACTATTAAAATAAAACATGGAGTAATAAAAACATTACAGATCCGATTCAAGAAAAACAACATTTTATACATGCATGTTAACAGTTAATTTCTATGTAAATTTCTAAAATGGGGAAAATAGAGAAGCAAATTTTTATGTAAATTTATCGATAAAGTAGAACTTCGGCAGATTCCCGTTTAATCAGTAACTGGTACTACATAACAACGTGCAGAGTTGTTGAATTAATAGGTCTGTTTTTCATACACTCTGTCAACTGGTACACATAGTGTAATAAATTAAAGTGAAAGAAATACATTTTGTTTCACTTTAACTTATTGTACAGTATGCATCAATTCAGGAATAAAAATCAGAGACTTCCGCCAGTATTCATAGTCAGGCCTTATATTTAAGGCTTTCTTAAATTTCACCTTCAGATACTCTATAAATTATTTCATTGGCTACTGAGCATCTAAAGATAAATTTAATTTAGGATCACTTTAATAAACTAAATTAATCGATTAGTCCATTAAAATTGACCAAAAGCATTTTATTTGACGATAGATGCAATTGAACAATTTCAATGGATTAATTGGTCGATTTAGGATCATAGCACACAAAAAAACTTAAGCAATAAAACGTAAGCGAATTGACCAGTCATGGTAGAGTTCATACATGTAGAGTCCAACATGTTGATTTCCTTACTGTTTAAGTTTTTTGTGTGCTATGGCCTTAAGTTTATTCTCTCTTATATTGTGAGATATGGCAACACCTCACAAAACTGCAACGTTGCATAAGTCATTGTTATGATCAAATAAGTTCCATCCACTTAGTCTCTTATCCCACTCTCCTCATTCAAAGAACGATATCATAAGTGCATATACGATAATACTCGATTAAAATCCGTTCATTTGGGTAATATAAGCTCAATCCAAGTTTCATTGCCGTGAGATGTGGTCATCGCAATAAATCTCCGTTATCACTGCGATATCTGGAAACCACCAATAAACAAGTACAAACATATTTTCGAAAATAGTGAAAAGATAACAGTCGATGTTGTGCAACTCTTGCAACTCACTTGTAATATCTTAAACGAATGCATTAAAATATATATGTGTATGTGTAAATATAATTGTGATTGATATAATTGTGGCTATGTAATTTTTTTCTCAACATTGAATAGTATTAGATATTCATTATTTTATATTCTCACTATTGCGTATCTGTTATCAGAGTATCTAGCGATATCTGATTAATCAATTCAAGAACAGTTCCAGAATATTCCAGGTAAAAATCAAAATTTTCCAGGTCGATTAATTTTCATTCAGTTAATTAATTTTTCTTAATTCGCGCAATATTATATATTTTATATTCAAGTTACGATCCAATATGATGAATTAATTAAAACAACGCAAACAAATTTGGAGTATCATTTAATGCTTTATAAATATTAAACGAACATAATTTAACGCAAATATAATAATTTCTTTATTACATTCTATTTTATAATTATAGATTTATGCATTAAATTCAAGTTTTCTACTAGTAATTTTCTTTAATGCATCTTTAATAGTTTATATTTGAATATAATTTTTCTTTTTATCACAAACAATTTATAAAATTATTAATTTATTTTTGTTTCCTTAAATTATTAATCTGATTTTCAATGTCTGCATTTGTTTTCAAAACTTTATCTAAAATTATCGTAAAATCGTTATTGATAGTTTTGCGCATGCGCAGAAATATGTCTTATCTTTTTCACGATCTGATTTTTTTGAAATAAAAGAATGACAAAAATCCCAGGTCAATCTTGAAATTCAAAGATTGATTTAGAATTTTTCAGGAGTTTTCCGAAATAACTTAAATTCCAATAATTCCAAGATTCAAGAATATTCGAGAATATTTGCTGGACACCCTGGTTATATGTTTTAATTTTTATTTCATTTTTCTTTTCTTTATAAAAATAATGTATAATTAAATATCTATAGAAGAATATAGAAAAAGATTGTCACTGTTTGGTAACAATTGCTCTTAAAGCGTAGTGATTGCTTTTATCGAGTATAAATGTAATGTTTGTCACATGATATTTTTAGAATTAAAATAATGATAGAATTAAAATAATGATAAAATAAAATATTTTACATTTTATACGTAAGAATTTATATATAAAATAATAATATAATATTAGACATTTTGATTTTATCATTATTTTATTTTTATAAAAAATTATATATTAAATATTTATTCCATCATAACTTCAGCTATATATATAAAAAAAATAAAATAACGATATGTGATATATATATATATATCATATATCGTTATTTTTATATACAAGCAATGTCAGAAAAAAGTATATAGATATCCATCTTCCCAAGAGAAGTCTCTAACTTATTGTTAAAGAAAATCTTAACATAGAAAATTGAGCCTTCGGAAATCACTTCAATTTTCAATCTTCCTTTATCGCATTATTCATCGTAATATTTTCAGAAACATGTTTCCTCCTACTTATATCGAGGGTTTTCACGATCCCGAAGCAGTAAAAGCTATGGAATACAAAGAGCTCGGGAAAACAGGAATGTTTGTGAGCAAATTAGCTTTTGGTTCCGCTACGCTATGTGCTCTTTACAATTTAAAGTAAAATTATTTATCATTCGTGCGAGTGTTATATAAATGACATGATGTAATAATTATTACATAATTATATTACTGCAGTAACGAAGCAGAGGCTATCGAAACTGTACGTCAGGCAATAAAACAAGGCGTTAATTATATTGATACGGCACCGTGGTACGGTCAAGGCCAATCTGAGGCAATACTCGGCAAGGTATGCAAAAATTTATTAAAAAGATTACGAAATTTTTTTTCATATATCGAATGACTGATGTTTTATCTCGCATTTATTTATTATAGGCCTTAAAGGGGATTCCACGCAAAGCTTATTACATCTCGACGAAAGTTGGCAGATATGAGTTAGATTATGACAATATGTTCAATTTCACCGTCGAGAAAACTCGGCAGAGTTTTAAAAAGAGTTTAGAATTGTTGGGACTAGATTATGTTGATCTTATTCAGGTATAATTGCACATTGTCATTTCACATAAATAAAATTAAATCTAATAAAACAATTAAACGTTTAAAAAATAAAATTTACAGATTCACGATATCGACTTTGCACCCACAACGGATGTAATAGTCACACAAACTTTGCCGGAATTGTCGAAATACGTGGCTGATGGCAAAGCAAGGCATGTAGGTGTAACTGCATACACATTGTCTGCACTAAAAGAATGCATCGAAAAGAGTAACATTGTAGCCACTGTATTGAGTTATTCGAGAAATACTCTCATCGATGACTCTTTGTTGGAATACATTCCATTCTTTAAGGTGCGTAATTTCATGTCATATATCGTCAAGTTTCATGACAATTTCATTAATTATCTTGTAGAAGCATAAAATCGGTTTAATTAACGCCGCCGCACTGTGTATGGGTTTGTTAACGAATAACGGGCCACAGAGCTGGCATTCGGCCTCCGACGAAACGAAGAAACAATGCGCGAAAGCCGCGCAATACTGCAAGGTTCGTTAACAATAGACGTCAATTAAAAAGACGTATTGTAGTGCAATTATTGTATTTGACTATCAAGCTATCTGTTGCTGTAATCCTGCTGAAAAAAATAACATTATAAAATAACACAGGATCGCGACGTAGAACTCAGCAAACTGGCGATATGGCACTCCATGCAATGCATGGATGTGGACACCAATCTAGTTGGAATACAAAATATGAAGGAGTTGCAGATAAATCTGGATGTGACGCTAAATGGCATTACGGAAAAAGAAAAGGCAGTGTTGAAAGAAATTAAAGAAAAGTGAGTTTCATTAAAGTTTTTTCTATTGCAATGCATCTTACCTTTTTTCAGCTTATTCTTTCAAACCGGGATATGAAAATGTTTATTCTAGGTTTCTGTCAACGAAAAATCATCACTGGGAAGGTAAAGACGTCCGTATGTACAAAGAAGGCCTCAAGAAGAAATGAGAACTATATATTTTTATTTCTACTGTTTATATATCATTTATAGAATTCTATGAAGTATGTAACAATATATGGAATGCATAACAAACATTTCATAAAAAATAATACCCTTCTCTCCGTTGTTAGTAAATCTAAAATTTAGGTAATACTAAGCGTAACATTCAGGTAGATCACTATTTGGCTCGAGCACTTTGTTTAACTGAGAACACAGTTGATCAGTCTCATTCGCTTTTCAAGAGATTCGTTATCTTACAATTAGCATATAAAAATATATCATTACTATAAAAATATCATTAGAATTGAGTTAAAAATGCTTTTTCAAAATCTAACGTAGGTGAGTAATCGTCCTCCGTTGGTTTGATCTGATATGTTAATTCATACATTAATATTGTTATATACGATCCTAGGATAGACTTGTGATACATTTGTTTAAGTTCAAATCCTTTTTTAAAGCACAATTCTCTACCCTCTTCTGTGTATTCGGAAGCTACTATATTAGCACAGCTATATCCTGCGTCAATCGCAAATTGTACAGCATCGTTGAGCAGGCACGATGCTATACCTTTTCTCCGATATCGCTCGTGCACGCACAGCCTCTTTATCCATGCACTTCTGTCTAACCTGTAACTCTTGCCTAAGCTGACAGTTCCTACTATTTTCTTAGCTTGTAAAGAGACATCTAACTTGGCTTGATAAAATTGCTCTTCCCTCATTACAGTATAAT
Source organism: Atta cephalotes (assembly GCF_000143395.1). Lineage (NCBI taxonomy): Eukaryota > Metazoa > Arthropoda > Insecta > Hymenoptera > Formicidae > Atta > Atta cephalotes. The sequence continues at coordinate 15,481,262 of NW_012130065.1, forward strand.
GTACCTCTTTGGGCTGTTGTGTCATCAGGTAAGGCTCAAACGCTTCGGCAACCCAGAAACAGGAGAAAGCGTTTGACATGTAAAGCCTGTGAACAAAAACATTGAAATGTTACAATAGATTGTCTCGAATAACATTCATTAACAATTCATATCATTAACAATTTGGAGCTGACAGTGAATTTATTAGATTCGTTCAATTATAAATTTCTTTGTCAAAAATGCCAATTTTCTTTATGCTACATCAACAAGTTTGGATTATTCAAAATATATCTAAGTATTCATTCTTTTTGTATAAGTCACTCTGGTTTCTTGAAATTAATATGTCTTTTAATTAATATAAATTGAATAGATTTTACAAACTTGGTATCAATACGTTTTTTTTAGCTTCCTGCATAGTTAATCTTTCTTCCTTTTTTCTTTACATTAGAGGAAAAAAAGAGGAAAAATAACTCATTCAAGAAATTTAGCTAAAAAGAACAGGTCCAACAATTATGTTATAAGGTCTGTTCTTTTTAACTGAATTTCTTGCACAGTTCATTTTTTCTTTTTTTTTTCCTCCACATTGGAAAGAAAAAGAGAAAAGACGAGTGCAAGAACTTTAGCTAAAAAGAATAAATATAGATTTGGTCAGCTCCAAGAATTATATATATAAATAGATCTCTCTCTCTCTCTCTCTCTCTCTCTCTCTCTCTCTCTCTCTCTATGATATAATACCTCGGAATGTTAGCCACCTCTCCATTGATCTCCGTTAGCTTTGCAGCGAAAGTGACGTATGTTCCAATATATATCAATGCTATGACTACAGGTACAACCAAGAGGCACACAGTTAACGGCATCCCGAAAAAGATGAACATTATCGCGGACAATAGAATAATCAACTGAAATGTTATCTCCTTGAATAACATTCCGCAAAACGTGGCACTTAGGGACGACATCACACAGTCTCTGATTAATTTCCTGCAGCCGGTCTCGTCACCCGGCTTGAAGGCACGTACGATTACGATATGGCTCATTTTCGAGGAGCACCTTGGGTCACGCTATTATAATATGCATCTACTCTACTAGATACATTGGGTTATCTTATTTAGTTATCCGAACATGTGTATGTTCTCTATTATTATATTAGTTTTATTGTTTACTTGCTGGCTCGCTACCGTTACTTTGAGGTTAGGATACGCACAGCAGCAGAGCATTCATTACTCAAGTTAACCCAAGTATCGTGAGAGCGAGTGGGAAAATTATATCGGTGCCATCTGTGCGCAACGATCCAAATTAAAAAAGACTGCATTTCTGTTACGTTATCAGAATGTGCCAAAAATGTTCTTAGTTATCCTTTCCTCATCTCAACGATTTAATATTTTTATCTATTATAATATTTTAAATTACGAGATTTTTTATCTACAATACATTGACGGCCCTTCGTCGATGAGAAAGGCAGTTTCTTCGCATGAAGTTGCTAATTTTAAACACCTGCGTGAAGTTGTCCGCGCGTACTTTGAATTTCTCGCCAGTCATTACAAGTTCGGTAGGCGTCGTGTGCGTGTGATGTGTGCGACAAATTGTCATATCTTTTCACATTATTTATTCGTTCATGGCAGATCGTGCGTGTCATAAGCATCGGGAGTGTTGTGTAAAACGCCGGATGACTTTCATATCATGGTAATGGACCGTGTTTTTCAAATCAACATGTGTTGGCCGAGCGAATGTTTGGAGCCTCCAGAATGACGAAATGGCGGTGCAAAGATGCGGCATCGGTGGCATCGACGATCGCAAAGGGTCAGTAAAGTAAATTTATTACCTCAACTGCATGCTTATATTAATTTTTGTCACAATTTAATCACGCGATTTGTCGGAATGAAGCACTCGAATTTGATACTCAATGTTGTGGCGGCAAGAACAGAAAAAAGGTTATTCAGTTAAATTAAATTAATCTATGCGCTTTTTGGGAGGGGAATAGGTGTTGTAAAACAAGTGAAAACTAGCGATTTTTTTTTTAAAATGTCACTTGTAGAGGCAGACCAATATGCAGACTTGTATTCGAATATAAACTGCTATATCGTGGCAGAGATATTTTACGACGGTATACAGTGTTCATTTTTCAATTCTATATGTATCTCTTGTGAATTAATTACAGTATTCGTTCCGCAATATTCCCACCTGGGCAATAAAAAAAGAATTTTATTAACTATTATTGTATGCAATTTATTTCAGTTTATTGCATAAAGCTCACGTTGGACGATCTGTAATTTGCATCAGATTTCAGTATGAAATTCTAGTTATAATTTTTAAATATTGTATACTTTAAATGTATACACAGAAAAAAAGAATTGATTTTTAAATAAATATTTTTAAAAATAAGTTTTAAGTAAATATTTACTAATACTAAATGTAAACATACATATTTGATACAGGAATCATTAATTTGATTTAAGTATCATTTTCTTTTATGGAACAAATATTTATTTACTCTAAATAAATGTACTTGGAACTATTAAAAAAAATATTTACTCAGAGTTAGTAATTTTTTTTTCAGTGTATGTAAATATATATATATTTTTTGTATATGTGTACATATAAATAAATGTATAAAATATATTATACATATTTATTAATAAAAATTATAAATTTATAAAAATATATTTTATAAATTCAAAAATTAATTATTTAATATTAATTATATGAAATACAATAAATATATATTTATATATAAAAAATTATGTGTATTTTACATAATTTCTTTGTTTCAATATTTTATGGCATATAAAATTATAAATAGAATTCCCGAATTCTGATTAAATTATATTGTCTATAATTGATTTAAATATGTAAATAAATTTAATCATGAAACATGGTAGAAAATTAATTCTCTTTTCTTTGTTTAAATAAATTTAATAGCTAACGAGTTTTTCAAATCAAAATTATTATGATGTATATTTACCTATGACCCTTACGATCTTCCAGGCTTAGTTTATTGAAAAGTATTATGTCTGCATCGGGATCTTGTGCAACATCCTCCTCTGTTTTGTTAGCAGTGTGCTGATATGAGATAACACCGGTGATCGATGCAGTATCTTCCGTTAACGTATCAAACTCCACCGCCGCAATGTTATAAAATATCATTTGTTCGTTTCTTTGTTTGGGCAATCTTGAATAATATTTAGAATTAATGGTTTTAGTATGTAAATTAATGCTTATGAAACTCGAAGGTTCATCTTTTTTTAAGTTACACAGTATTTATCTGCATGCATTGTGCAAATATGTATTGTTATTAGAAAATATAATTAAGTCACTATCTTCGATAAAAATTGCAAAACCTAATATCAATTGCGTAACTTTTTCAAATTCAAAACTTTTCAAATTCGTGCGACATTTATTTTAATTGTCGATGAGGATAGTTACTTAAATTAAAATAATCTTTATATGTAAGTGATTTTGACTTACATGCATTGAATTTTGAAGAGCGTTGTAGAATTAGCAAGAAAGATTCTGAAGAACAATGTACCAGATGTTTTTAACATATCTTCAGATGTCATTATTGATGCCCTGACTGGTTTACCTAAAATTTACGAGAATATTAAATTAATATATACTAACTTATATTAAATGGAATTTCATATAAACATATTATTAGACAAATTTTTTATATGTATTTATACAAAATTGCACAATTAATTGTTAAAAAAGATTTTAGCAATTAATTGTACAAAATTAATGTCAAGGGACTTTTTCTAAATTTCATAATAATAAATCCCTTAACATTAATTTGGCACAATTAACTACTAAAATCTTTTTCAACAATTGTGCAATTTTATATAAATGCATATAAGAAATTATTTGTTTAATAATAATATATAATAATAATAATATTTAAATAATATGTATATGGAATTCTATTTAACATAAATTAGTATTAATAAACAGTATTAATAAATAAAATTAATGTCAATATTACGCTGCTTCAATAGACATTTATTCCAATAAAAAGATAATTATCCTTATATTCTAATACCGCAAAATGGTGTTTCGGCTTTAGTCGCCAGATAATAGCTTCCCAATGGTCCACGATTAGCTGCATAACCCATCTCTTGATTCCAATTCATTGATTCCATAGGGAAACATGTTCCTTTTACATAGGATATTCCTCCTTGTTGACAAGGCCATGCAATGAATCTGCATTTCTCATTTTGTGAGCGAACGCTCTCTATATAGAGCTGAAAAGCTCTTAAATGACTACACGCTATATTCTTGTCCAATAAATCTTCTATAATAAGTGATAAAAAAATTAATGATTTGCTACTTTATAAAAGCATAAGTACACTTTTTTTTTTAATGAAAAGCAGATTAAATGTTTTATGATATATTCAAAACTTTTTTGTCTGGACGTTATCTATAATTTGCTATTAATGTATTGAATGTATACATAAAAAGTTATGTAATAAATTTAAAAAACTGTGAAAATAAATATTCCAAAACTTAGGCATGATATAAATTTTTTGTTTCGACAATAATTTTAAGATTGTCTTTAGATGTTATAAACCAATTACAAAGTCATATTAATATTTTAAGACATTACTTAAGATGGTCTTGAAGACTATGACCGGCCTAACTGAACACAAATCAAAATCGAACGTACATTCAACAATTACATAATTAATACATAATTAAATTAAACAATTTAAATTAAACAACTTAATCGCGCTTTAATCACTCTTAACTCACCTTTTAAGTGACTGACCACCACCGAATTTTTAATGTCGGTGCAGCCAGGTTGCTCTCTACCGCCGTTAGGGAAAAAATCGATGTGTCCGATCGGCTTAAGTAGACCAAAGCCGTCCATGAAATCCTGAGAGCCATCGGTGTGAATAACATCGACGAGATGGGCGTCGGTGGCATCCAATTTTCTCGACTTCTCTCTGAACAGATGATGCCTGAAGAATGGTGACGCTGGATCGAGACCTGTTATGCGACCCAGAAGTAGACTTTTTCTTTTTAATACTTCCGAAGCGCAGCCAGCCACGTGCGCTCCAAGACTGAAACCGATCACATGAATGTCGGCGGGATCGACACCCAAATTGATGGTATCTAAAAGCACCAAAGCCAGTTGCCGGCCAACTAATTCACTATTTGCTACAGCATTTCCGTAAGAAGTGCCCGCCCCCTTCGTCCAGTCCAAGATGATGACATTCGCATCTTCCTGTATGTTAAATAGAGTTTTAAAGCTCTTAAAAATTTTTCAACGATGACTTGAGAATTTTTTTATTTTAAATTGGAAAAGAAAAGGATATTTTATCTAAAGTGTAAAAATTGAAAGATAAAATGTTGAAAATTACTATATCGAGAAGAAAATTTATGCCAAGTATTGCGCCAACGTCGCTTCCACTGCCCTTAAAACCGTGTATCAACACTCTGAGAGGCTTGCTAATATTGAATCGAGAATGTACGATGGATTTTAAGTCATCCCCGTACTGTAAGGGTTCCGGATTTTGCCGGTCCGCACGTGTATAGAGAAAGAACCTAGTTTGAATTACGCTAGGATGTTCTGGCGCTCGTTTTATCGATAAATGCTGCGGCGGATCCGCAAAGCAACCGAGTAGATCTGAAATATTTTTTTATATTTTTCATTTTATATTTTATATTTTATATTTTATCGGAATAAATATTCATTTGTTTTAGGATAATATATTAAAATTCAGCAAAAATGAACCATTTCATTTGTTATATTTTGTTACTCGATTTGAAATTTTATTATTATTTTTATTATTATTTTAACATTCCTAACATTAAGAATAAATAAAAATTATTTTAAAATTTATTTGGAAAGAAATTAACATACAATGTAAATGTCAATCAATTTATATTTAATTAGATTATATTAATGCAATAATGGAAATTATTCCCTATAAAAGTAATCTATTGTTATCTTACCGTAACAGATTTTAGTTTTTTCTTCACGAGAGATGGCAAACCGTCTTAGCATAGCACGATTCCGTGCCGCGAAAAGTTTGACTGCAAAAAGATACGATATTATCTTGGAAGAATTCAATAATAAGTCTTTAATCGTGATTTTGTACATCCGTTTGTTGATCAATTTTTATTTGCCTGATCGCCCCACTTATATTTTACTTTCACCTGGAGCACCGCAAATTATCAATCGTGCAGTATCGCTTCAGTATGATTTCCGCGCTGGTGGATGCTATCCAGCCTGTGCTCGCATTGAATTTTCGATCTATCATAATATTGCATTATACAACCCTATTATAATAGTTGCGTTGTGAAAGTGTGTCGTATGTAAATGCGACCTTAAGGTGCAAAATAAGCCGGTATTTCTCATTTGCAAAGCATTACGAATATTGTTTCATATATATAGTGAGCGTGTATACACGTGGAATTTGTTTTACGTGATTTTTTTTTCTTATATCATTCCTGAAAATTTAGATATTCTATTTCCGCCGGCTCTCTTTTTCTTTCCTTCATATGCGCGTGCATTACGAATTACAACAATTATATAACAAATATCCGCAATTTATGCAGGATTGCCAAACTGTATTTAATCATTAATTAATCGCGTTTATATATATGATTTGTTAACTTTATTGTAAAGTTAACGAACCATATATATAAACGTTTTAATAATAAACGATTAGTAAAGAAGAAAGTAGTTTTATATATATATATTTAAATGAACTGTATATACATACAATAATATTATTTCATTGTTAGAATGATCTGATTACTCATAAAAATATGACAAGTTGACAAATATGTGATATATATATAAAATCATGCAATTATCAATTTTAATACGATAAGGACGAACAATTTTTTGTCAGCAGCTCTTTTATTAGCAGAATATCTGATTTTTATTCCGCGAACTTGACTGTCACGTTCTTTTTATCATCCTGATGTTCATCACGTTTGTTAGCGCACTCACCAGGTTGCAATTTTCCGACGGTGGTCGTAACAACAGCAATTATCTGCAAAATAAGTAGAACGCGATAAACGTTAACTGACTGCATCTTGTCACTGAATCGTTGAAACTTCGCGTCCTTCGTTGAAATCGTTGCATCCCGCTTCTGCGCCTTCTCCCACGCTTTCTTCTTCTTCTTCTTGTTTCTCTTCTTCTCTCGCCGAAATACTTCGCGTTTCTGTCACGATCGGCACGACGCGCTTTTTGTTTGCCTACCGTCAGGCTTATCCAGGGACAGAGAACTCTATCCAACTGTAGAAAGCGCACCTTCTATGAGCAGCCTTCTTTTTGCGCAACTACCTTTTCGCTTGCCTAACGACTGCTCTAACATTCGTCTTAGTTCGTTTCGGATTCGCAATCGAAAGAAATTCATCACGTCGTCTATTTTATTTCTTTTTTTTGTGTCATTTATGATGTCGTATTTTTTCTACTTTTTCTATTTTTGCACTTTCTAAAGAGATATTAGAAGACTACAAAAAAAGATAAATCAATGTCATAATTTAATGATTTAAAACTGAAGAACTCTCCTTTTCTTTTTTCAGAAATGAATGTCTTGTATGATCTGTCGACAAAATATGCCAATTTGTACATATAAAAAAATGTATGTGTATATATTCTTAATAATCACCTATAGATTTAAGTTCAGTGACATTCGCGCGCGAGTACGCTTTCGCTGAATAACTGCAACTGCATTGACATGATGTAACTGTGTCATACTATCCAGCATAAATAGAAACTGCGCGCGGTCGAACATGCGTCGATGCATCGCTATTCGCTTTCACTCAAATAAATTATATGTGACGTGCGTCCTCTGGCATGAAACCTGATATGAAATGGAAAACAAATCGATTTATCCATCTATGAACAAGTTAACAGATTGGAGTAAATGTACTAAGAAAGTTTTTACATAACTGTTTTGTATAATGAACGTGTATGAATTATTATCGAATTGATGTATTATTACGAATTACGAATTATTTTAGAATGCATGTATGTTTCTAAAGCAGAAACCTATTTTATGGATCAGTATATAAAGTCAATTTTCTTTCTTTAATTTACTTGCAGATCGAGTGAGTTTCGCGATCGTGTATGAATCCTGAAATTACATAAGTCGAAAGCAAGTTAATTATAAGTTATGAATCTCGGTTCCGCTTTGCTCATATCGATTTTCCGCATTCTAAAGCAATACGCGCAAAAGTTGATTCTTAATTGGCTTTCAAAACATTTAACTCGGATGATAAATTTAAAAACAGTTATTTAAGTTAATAATTTGACTTTTTTTATATAAATGTGAAAAAATCTAAAAAATTAGTAAAAAAAAATATATATATATAGAAATTGTATTATTTTTCAAAAATTAATTTCTTTTTGTTCCTGTAAATATTAAAAATTGTAATATACAAATTTTATATATAATTTATGTGTGTGAACATCGACTAAGTTTAATTTATTTTAATTTCTTAAAATTATTAATAAATTTTGTTTACTAGAACTGTGTACATTTGAAAAATACAAGTACTTATCATGATTTTTCGCATTTACATAATTCTGAAGCAATGTACATAAAAGTTAATTCTAATTGCCTCTTTCGTAACAATTAATTCGGATGATGTAAAAACAGGTATTTAAATCAATAATATCAAGTTTCACTTCTTCAATAAACGTGTTGTAAAAGAGTTAATAAATTAGCAAAATAGAGACCGTTATATCTATTATTATTTTTCAGAATTATTAATTTCTTTTTATTCTTCGCAATACGAAGATAAAATTTTTAACATGTAAACACCGATTGAATTTTACTTACCTCAATTTTTTTAATTTAATAAATTTTTCAGCTAGTACTGTATACATTTGAAAACACAGAAAATGAACAATTGTCATGTATATACTTCAGTAGATTTTGTGTAGAAAAATAATTGATATGAAAAAAGTAGATACATACTAGATTACTTATAACATATTTATTTGTAATGTTTTATTAATATACTCCTTACCGTAGACATATATTTATATCGTATGGCAGCATATTATTATGATATTGTATAATATAGGTGAGGTGACAGAACGATTCATTTTTTTTTCTCTATTACTCTCCGCGGCCGAAGAACGACACACGCTTATTCATTACTCTCTTCCTCGCTCATTCATATCCGAAATCACACACACGTACGTACGCACATATTCAAACATACACTCGTATTCATCTACTACTGGGCTCTCCTAATTATTCCATTTATTCTGTTACAATCTCTTTCGCACTTTCATCTTGCATTTTCGCGAATCGACAAAGTCGCCCGAACATTCTTTTTTTCATTATTTTCCTCGTTATATTAGACAGTCTCTCGACTGATATTTCACATTCGTTCCACACTTCGTCGATTCGTCTCACAATTAACTCGTGTTCGAACTAATTAATTACGCCGCGCGCGTCACACGCGCATCGACCGCACGCGCGAACCTCTGCTAATTGTGATTATCGCTGGATCGTGCGATAATCGTGATAATTATAGTGATATATAGTCTCATTATATTACTCGCTCGTAACATTATCTCATACTTATCTCGCCTAGTTAAAATATCAATATACATTATAATATACTCTAGTAACGAGAATGCAACACGTCGTTAATTTATTATACTTTGCAACTTAGAAAAATAGTCCTGGCTAGCCGCGGCCGCGTCGCGTGCGCTCTCTCGCGCGATCAATCCTTCAAAA
>NW_012130065.1:15492382-15496494 GCF_000143395.1 Atta cephalotes
TAGTATATATATATATATATATATATATATATATATATTGCATCAGCTATCTCTTCATTAGAAATAAGCCTGGAGAAAAATGCATCGCTGGAACTTAATTTGTTTATCTGAAATTTGAAGGAAATTTTATTCTAAATTCAGACAAGCAAATTTATAATAATTTTAAAATTAAAGAAAAATAAATTGGGGACAGCAATTATTTTTATAATTATGACATATTTTGCACTAATAAAATTCTGAAGCATAACATCTGATATAAATTTTTGCTGTAATATCTGATTTCTTTATATGATATTATATCATATTTTGATATAATATCTCCTCTAGCTTCAATTTAAACCAAGTAGATTAAGAGACGTACATTTGTATCACTTATTGGACTTTTTGGGAAAAATCGAAATTTACCAAGTTTGCGTTAAGGCTGAATGCACGATTTACAATTGACACATTTGTATATCTCGTTCATCAACACATATTCCCATGTTTTCATACACGCACAACACGCACAATCAATCTTCAACTTTCAGATAATTTTCATATTTTCTCTTTCTTTCTCACGTATTATCGGTTCGCATAAGCGGCCAATGATCTGGCATGAGACGCGGCGACGCATCCTCGCAATTATAACGCTAATATACCGACATGCTACTATTTTTTTTCATTTATTTTTAAATATACATCTACTTGCTTGATATAGCGATCAACGATAGTCGTTCTCTTTTTTCTCTCTTTATTACGATTCTTCGTTCGCCCCACTCGCTCTCGCTTTTCAGCCATCTTTATACGCGTATATATCTTTGCCTTTTCCCTCTCCTTCTCTTTCTCTGCCTTTCTCGCCCCTTTTTGTATACTTTTAATGCTGCAGTTTCGATTAGAAGATCCAAGTAAAATTATTAAATGCTGGCAATAATATTTATCTAAGTCGCGACGATAATTCTCGATTACTGCATAAATACTGATAGATATACTTGTTCATAGTTGCACCATCATTTCTAGTACCTCGTCGAGTATCTTTCTTTTTACTTTACTTTTGTTTCACTTTCTCTCTCCCTGTCCCCGTTTTTTATTCTTCGTCGTATTTATACCTTCCTCATATTCTTTTTTTGTATTTATATATTTATATCTATATCTCTTGCATTTTTTTACTGTCGCTTCTATTGTATTCTTTCGTTTCGCTTCCTTTTCGCTCTCCACTTCTGTCTTTTCTCTCTCCATCATAAATATATTTGTAGAGTTAGAATTTTCAATTCATAGAACGATTTAATCGTTCAGTCATTCGGTTTTATTTCTGTTTTTATGTATATTCTTCCCTTTTTTTTTCTCGCGATCACTCTTATTTCGCCATCTGTCCCGCATTCTCTCATTAGATGCATTCTCTATCTTTCGCTCTTTCAATATACATTAACAACTATAATCGTTTAGTCTCGTAGACGTCGATTACTCGCCGATTACCATGATTTACTTCAAATCGTTTTTTGTGATTACAATCTTGGTAGCGTATATACCATCCTTGTATTCCATATAATTATTACAACTGATATAATTAGCAATCTGATACATTTGATATAAAAGAATTTGATGACGTTGTTACTTAATTTAATGAATTTGTATCCGTTTGCAATATATTATTAATCAGTTTTACTCGTAATTAATTGAGTTTCTTTTTTGTATATTTTCATGATATAATTTACCGTTAGTTAATAAAAAAAGTTATGTAAGAAACAGGATATCTTTAATTTTCAGAGTATTTCTAATTATATAGAAAATAATTCTATTTTGCAATCCCCGATACCTCTGATTATTTATTGTATTATTGTACTTATCGTTATTCTACTCTTTTATTTTTGGTCATTTCTTATTTTCCGTCACACTTGCCGCGACTTGAGTGAAAAGAAAAACTTGAATTACGAGTATGCGAATAGGAAGGATCGATTGAAAATAGATCTTCGACGGTAATTAACGTCTTGCATATTTCCCTTCAGTAATCAGTGTATAATACATTTAATAATTGTGGTTGCACATTCGTACTATATCTTTGAGTTTCGACTAACAAAGAGTTTACAGGCTTGTCTCTAAGCACTAAGAATAATCAATCTTTCCCCCTCTTTCCTCTTCGCGCGATTATGATCGATAATGATATTGTTTGCAATGATACAAAGTGTCTACGGGAGAACGAACGCGCCTCTGTGTTTTATGTCTGTTTAATGCGGCTAAACAATGCAGCGATTCATACAGCGCAGCGGGTATGGGAAAGATTATATGAAAATGACTGCAGCGAAAAGTGATGTTTTCGCGAAACGAGCAATGACACGGTCGAAGAATGAGAATCGTCGCCAATCGCGCGAAGATGACGCTCGTCCTCGCGGAACGTCGAATGAATTATTTTATTTTTCTGGATTTTCCGCGCTTATTTTCTTATAAAACTGGAAGAAGTAAGTGAAGTAGAAATTTCCGATCGTCGAAACGGTTACATGCTCAGTTCCGTCACGTAAACTGGAAGTCGTAGATTTGTGCGAGCTACGTGCTGGATGAAGCGTAGAAACGAAAACGAAGATCGGCGCCGATTAGAGTTAATGACATAATTTAGAATTTTATTTGTACTGGTTCTCGATTTAACAATAAATCCAACCCAATTCGCATTTTACAAGAGTATGTAGAAATTCGGCCGCGGCATTAATTTCTGCGTCATTGTTGATGTCTGATAATATAGTAGGATTTTGATCATAGGGTCAATGTGCAAAAATTGGCTTGCGAAAATTTGTCTTCTGATGTAATTTTAATACTGCAAGTAGATGTCCTTTCTTTAAAGATTAAATTAGAGAAGTTAATTTTTTAAAATATTTTTAGGAAAAGTATAAGTATTTTTATTATTAAAGATTCCAGTGATTGCAGCTTTCCATAAAATTTTTCTTGATGAAAATTTATAAATGTTAGTTAATCACCAAGTTTTGCACGTCACGTCTACATCTTCACTACTGCTTGATAGATAAAAAAAAAATAGAATAAGAGGATGCTACGTAGCAAGAAAATAAAAATAGGAAATTTTTGTTCAAGGTACAAGACGTGCTTCCCGATTAACTGTCGGGTCTAGGTCGAAGCTGCGACTAATTCTAAAAGCGTGTTTTCGTTCGTTTCGACCGTACGAAACGCAATTCTCTTCTCTAACAGTTAATACAATTGTGAGGCCCATTTTGTTTTATTTATTTTATCCCTAACGCACCTTTCGCTCTCCATCTTTTCACAATCCTAAATACAAATCACGGCATATCGAGGGCTCGAAATTCTCTTTTATATTCGTTATAGGCCCATCTATTTTTCTTTGTCTAGAAAAAGAAACATGTCTTTCCTCTTTGTTTCCCTATGATATGTAGGACGAAAGCTTTAGGGTAACCCTATAACCTAATGATGCCCCTGCTCAATAAAAGATGGAAACGACCAGACGTACGATCCATTCGATTATTTCATTCTCATACCAACTGTAAGAAAAATCCTAAGAAACGCTACTTCGAACGGGGATGGTTTTACATTGTTTAAATCATTCGAAATAAGACTTTGCATCGTTAATTGCATTTTAAATTTTTATAAAGAAATTTTAATACAAATATCCTTCGTACTTTTAGCTTAGTTATAAATAAATGTTTAATAATATTGGATATATTATTTCATATATATAAAAGTGAAATAAAAAAGACAAGATGACTCTCATAACTTTATTGAATAAGTATATCACTGTAATTTTTAAAATGAGATAAAGTATTAGTCAACATTAATGTTTTGTGTGATTTTAATACGTAACCATCACGTTCGGAGCATCGTTTGATGATCTCTTCTTGTTCATAATTATCTACAACTCACATGTTTGCCTAAGGTTTGCATCCTAGGTGGGATATGTGTATTCGGAGCGATTTCGAATGATATATTTCGATAAGTACAACACGAGAAAAGCTACGCTTGAAAATACAGGTGTACATATACATGACGTGTATGTATGTATATATGTATATATGTATGTGTGTGTGTGTGTGTGTGTGTGTGTGTGTGTGTGTGTGTGTGTGTGTGTGTGTGTGTGTGTGTGCGCGCGCGCGCGCGTGCGTGTCGTGTGTGTGTGCGTG
>NW_012130065.1:15499934-15502488 GCF_000143395.1 Atta cephalotes
TATATATATATATATATATATATATATATATATATATGTGTGTGTGTGTGTGTGTGTGTGTGTGTGTGTGTGTGTGTGTGTGTGTGTGTATATAAAAATCCTCCTTATATAAACGTGCTTACAAAATCATTCAATCGAGACGAGTTCTAAAATCGAATATACAAGTCTCTGGATCTGTTTAACGCGAATTTCTTTGTAAGTAATAATAATAATTTGTCGATCAATGAAATGCGATTGCACGAGAGAATCAGGTAATGCGAGCAAGTTAAAAAATTATATTTGTATATTATGCCCCTTGCTCGTTCATTGCTCCATTTTTCTACCATTCGACACATCATCTTACATAATCGTAAACAAGTCCTGTGAATTTCTAACGTGACTCTCGAGCGTTCTTGACTGACTTTTTTTTCTCTCCCCGCGAATTTTGTTGTTACGCGTATCTTTTCATTCTTTGCCATTTATCGTAACCTGTTTCTTTCGTATTCATTTAATTTTTTAAATCCGATTTTGCAAATTGTCTGCGAATTCATAATGAGAGACTAGACTCGACTATCCAACGTGACCAATTAATAGCACAAGATCGGAACATTCTCTGTTTCCTATCTATCGTTTATTGAAGGAAGAGATACGAAGGGGAGAAAAATGATAAATAAAGTGTGGGGATCGCGATTGTATGGGAAAGTCGAGAGCACGATTTACTGCGTTTGTTTGCCGTTCCTGTTTCTTTACTTAGCTCAATTTGACCAAGGGGTTATTCTGCACGAGCGATACGAGGACTCTCGAAGGACCTCGTGTTACATCCAGTCTATGGCGCGCACGAACAGAGGGATATATTTCGGAAAAATTATTACATTACCGTTTATTGCGTATATGGGACGTACGAAGATCCCTATGAGTAATATCCCCTAAGCTGCCGATCCTCCGGCCGCGTTTGTCACGTTTTTTCTTCGTCGAAGGGAAGAAATTCACGAAAAATTGCACACCTTATACTTTGTAATGCTTCATCGATAATTGCAAATTTATACAGGCACACATATAATAATGATCTTAAATATCGTTAGATATTCTTGGATATTCTTATAGACAATGTTTTTTCTCGATAAATACAGAAATCTGGTCGTTTTGAATATTTAGATATCTAGTATCTTAGATATCTATACTTTATAGAAACGCACCGTCTCAGAATTTCTGTAAATTTTAGTAAAGATTAAACGTGACTCTCGCCGCCATTGAAAGATTTTAATTAATTTTAGATTAAGAATCCGTGTCAGCGGATAGAAACTATCTTAAATTAATTCACTGGCCATATCCTGGACTCCTTCCGAGCGACACGTATCGCAGCTCGTTAAGTCTTGAGTAATATGTATATATATATAATGTGTATGTATATAATGTATATAATATATATGTAGGTATAGGTATAACAACAGTCAATTATATAAAATTGCGGCAGTGTGTTTTCGCGTATAATAGTAATGTTAAACATACTCTCATTCTCTTTCTCCCATTCTCTTTCTCCCATTCTCTTTCTCTCTCTCTCTCTTTCTCTCTCTCTCTCTCTCTTTGTTTTTTTGTCTGTCTCTTATATAATCAATTTATTAATAAAATCAGGACGGCGAGGAACACTGGATACCATCTTTGTGTCTGCATCTGTCTCTTCATGATGTATTAAGTCGATCATATTGAAAAACCAAAAGACCTCATATGGATCCTCATGGGTATATATAAGCCTACAAATGTATATAATAATAGAATGTATGAATTCTGAAGCACAAGCAATATTATAAGTCATATTAAAGATTCCTCATCAAGGACGCGAACATCGTAATTCAATCACATTTACAAAATAATACATATGATACACACAATTTCCTTTCTATGCTGTGAACGCTAAGGTAAGGTAACGTTAATGTGTCATACGATAAATGACAATATGGTTTGCATTTATTTTATTTAAAGTCACTATTCAATTCCTCTACGAGCGAGTAGAGACGATAGGAACTAATTGACATCTTAATCTGATGTGAGTCATTCTAATTTAAAAACACACTTGGGACACCTGCGGAAATGAACGAAGATTAATCAAAATATCGCACAGTATCGGAGCAAGATTTACAATTGAAAAAAAATTGACGTAACGAGGACATAAACAAGCAAACTTATGATATCTATAAACAAAGTACTTGAAAATTCGCAACATTGTGAAACTAGATTGTACTTAATATATGTTTTATTTGATTCTCGTGAGCAATGATTTGTAGCGAAAATATAACAGCATCCTGCCAATAATTTTAGTTCAGAGAAAAGTATTTGAAAACAGGAAAAACGAAGGAATCGCGATCGACTTTTACGGACTCTATTTTTGCAAAGAGGAATTTTCGCTTCTTTGAAAAATTTATTCTTAAATCTGCGGGGAAACGAAAGAGGACACCTCGGTACCCGGCATTCACTCGCACGCAGATACGAACACACATACGCACGCAAGCACATCGAACAACATTCACACAGTCTGGGGCTGGAAATACAGCTAGGATTTGCGACTCGTATATGTATA
>NW_012130065.1:15505215-15514267 GCF_000143395.1 Atta cephalotes
TATATATATATATATATATATATATATATATATATATATGTATATATACACGTTACATTTAGCTATATAATTAATCTCGGTTTCGCGGCTACTTCAATTAAAACTTTACCCCTCTCTCCGTCTCCTTTCGCCCCATCGACTTGCCCTTCGCCCTAAACCCTTAAATATTCTCGCGCGATAACGCTAACTGTGCGGAAAGATGTGATTACGCGGATGTGTATAATATCTATTTATACGTGCGTGTTTATACTGATTACAATGCTTCTTTTTCTTCACCATGAACCAAGCCACGAGCGAGATCATGCGATAACGATGTATTACAGCGATAAGTATGAGAATTAGTTACGATCGGCGCTCGTGGCTTCGCTTCGGATTGTAGTGCGTGATTTCATCGTTGCTCGATCGTTCCCAACAATCACAGCGACGACAGCTGCGTCTACATTTAATTCTTCTTTTTTCACCTAATCTTAATATTATCCATTCGCGCGTTTCTCCCTTCTCTCGCGCTCTCATTTGCTCACTCTCGCACACTTTCTCTCGTTCGATCGTCGTTTTACAGTTTTAAACGTATAATAATACTGGCTATTTTTTACTCATTTTTACGTTCCCTTTTTAAAAGTATAGGTAATTATTCGTAGCATTTTCTCTCTGTTTACTCGTAATTATTATCATTTTCGGTCAGTTCTTTCCGCGGCTTCTTCCCTGCATCACCTCCTCTAACCATCCGTGACCCAATCTCGGACAATTGATCGCCCGGTATTGATACAATAGCCAATTGATTGCCCGATACTATAGCTATACGCAACATGTCCAAACGAATCCGCCTATTGTCGACATAGAAACGCCGCCATGTTCTCGCCCTCCCCTCTTCTCCAACGTATGTATAACATTTTTATGTATATTATGTATATCTAGTTTAGCTGTTTGTTTGTTTATCAGTTTGTTTGTTCATGTATCTTTTTTGTTTCTGTATACGAGAGCTAGCTAATGCTACAAGTAATAGTTTTTTATCAAAAGCACACACGTAATATCGTGACTAGTCTACGTATGTATATATAATATGTATATAGTATATCGCATATAAACTGATTATTATGTATGTCACGTGCGCTCTCTTTGTTGATCGGCTTGCTTAAGTTCTGTGTGTTGTGTGTTTCATGTGGATCGTGTTGATGTTAGTAATGTCGACGATGACGACGCGGAGGGACAACATTCTTTTCTTCTTTTCGTCTTTTTCTTCCCCCTTAGTGGCGCGGAAAAGGGCATCGAAGGCAAGGTATGCGTGATGAATCCATCTGCGATCTAATATCTGCTTCGAGAGACCATTACTTGAAAGGCCATTACGTGTTCTCGGAGAAACTCCTGTGATGGAGAATTGAATGTGCAGTGTTTGAATTATTTGAGTCGCTTTCCCAGCAATGATGTAACATAAATTGTCTTTAATTCCTTACAGTACTTGTCTTCGGTCCAAGTCCTTTCTGGCAGAACGGTATCGGTTCCTGATTCATCTTCCTACGACGAGTAACGATCATAGTATCCACGCCTCTTCGTTTGGTTGCTCGATCATCTTCGTAGCGCTTTCATTTTACGGCTATATTTAATTACATACAGTAATAGTACTTACGTATCGCATTTTATTTCTTACGAAATTTAATTTCGATTAGAAGAGGCGATAAATCCAGACGTAACATTCGAGGGAGAAATTACTATCACTATAGTTATTTCACTTATACGTAGCAGAGCTCCATCATAGTGTAATAACACTCTTTCTCTGACCGAGCTAGATTATATTTCTCTATCCGCCTTTTTCTCTTTTTTTTTGCTCTTTTTTCATTTAACTTTAACAACTTTTCCTCGCGAGCAAGCATACCCAACATAATAAACTGAAATCAATCGACTACCGTAACTCTTTGGGGTGCGTAACGAAGATCCTTATGATTCGAATAGCACCGTGCGAGACTTTCGTCCAGATCACTTTAACATGCTCATCCTATCTCGTATTTAGAGCTAAAGTAGAGCTGATCTCAGTCCTGAAAACTCGAGAATATTTATGAAATGATCCTACAAAATTAACAATTTTAATGAAATTAACTAAGTCGCTTTCTGCAAATTCGGTTTATTTTCTGAGCCGGTTCAACTTTCGGCTTATTCTTCTTTCAATACTACACGTACGAATTGATGAAGCAACTCTCAAATTTGTCTGCATTCTTGAGGAATTGTCATCTCCGCGCCTCTCCGTTACTCGCTACGCACACTCGCGCGACGACGGTGGGTCACAATTAGTGCGTCTTGGGTATATGCTGATGTCGATCGTCATCGCTAGCTTCGACATCACCCTCGACGCCTTTCTCGCCTTCCTCAGGATGCTGGGGATTACCCTCCTCGGTGTCAACGCTGCTTGTAGGTGTCACCTGCTCGACGCCAACGCCCGCACCGGCGCCGACGCCGCCCGACGTACTCGATGTCGTTGTCGTCGTCGTCGTCGTCTCGTCGCTCTTTTCATATCCCAAACTGCCCAGGAGGCTCTTGTTAATCGGCTCTGGCGAGGCCTCTGACTCCTCGCTGCTAGGTGAACCGGGAGACGAGACTATCACCTGCGCGAACAAAATGTACCCACCGTCAAGGTGTGTCGGTTAGTCGTGCTCGACGCTGGATATGGTTGGAATTCATAAAGATTGATCAAACGTTTCGAACTTTATGATGTAAAAAAAGAAATGAAGAGAAAGGAGAGAGCATAAAATTTATATGTATACAAATAAATGTTTACAGTCTGTTTACTATCAAAAGTTAAATAATTAATATAATTTTTTCATCTACTAAAAATAATATATTTTTAAACAATTTCTTGAAATGTTCGAAACATTCGATCACAACTTCCTGGACATTGTATATATATTCTCTGGTACGTTATTACGGAAGGACAGTTTCCAACCATAAATAATATAAAACTTGTATATAGGGATCTACACCATCAAAAATTCTTATAAACTGCAATTTACATTTCATTTCTTATACCTTTAAAAAAAAATTGCTTGAATCATATTGCGAATAAAATCTAATATGTTTCTTCGAAGAAAATTTTTAATACATAGTTCTGCGAAATCGTTTTCAAGTCAGCTTTGCGTAATTTCGCGAATACCAGACAGTCGTAGAAGTAGAATGCAATTGTGAGCATACGCAAAAATATGTGCTGTATCAACGTAGAAAAGTATTTACAAATACTCGACATGTTGGCGACATTTAGATCGTATAAAACGTGATGGCATGAAGGTAGAATGAGAGAGTTACATGAATGATGAATGTTTCTCTGATATCTGAATCGGGCCATGCATGTGACAACGAACTAAAGGCGGATAATGAAAACGATAATAACGATGATACCTGTGCAAGAAGCGGCGTCTCTGTGCTGTCAGCGGTTTGGTAGAGCCGGCAATTTGCGCTTGCTCTGAAGAATACGTGCCCAAACGAAAAAAGATAAAGAAGACAACGTAAATTGTTATTATAATAGGAATGACGTCGAAACTATATACACGAAATAGAAATCATATCCCCGATATATGCTCGTGAGAGGTATAGAAATGACATTGAGACATGCACGAAGGCATTTCGCATAAATGATATATATGAAATATATGTACATAAACCTGTCAAATTATATATTTATATCGCGTATAATGATTAATGACAATAACAGTAAATGATAAACACAAACCATTTCGACTAAATATATTTCTCAGAGTAATAAAAGTTATTCTTGACAAAGAAAAAGTTTCTCAAAAATAAATTGTTCTTTTTTAATTAGTTTGTTCTCTAAGGTTCTCTCCCAGTTTCACAATTCACGATTAACAATTAACCGAGATTCAATATTCATTATTTCTTTCCAATTCTAGGATTGGAAAAAAATGAGAAACAAGTTGAACCTCGGTTAAGAGTTAATTCAGTTATGGAATTGGACCTAAATATTTTTTGTAAAAATTTCTATTTAATTGAATAAGTTTTCTTAATTATATGATGAATGAATCATTATAGTAGTTTATATTGTAATTTTTTTTATTTTGATGTGATTTTTTTTATTCTGATGTAATTACAATTTTTGAAATTATTTTTGAGAATGACTAATTGTTGACAAATGATTGAATTTTATAAATTACGTATTCCTCGAAACATGCCGAAATGTTTGCGAGTTCGTGATAAATGGAAGGTTTTTGATCGAAATCTCATCGTGATTGAAAATATGTAAGCAGGGCGAATCAATAATCACTAAATAGCGTAGATTCTATTTGGCAGCGCGTCGCGATTGAGGTTGTCTGCGAAGCGAATAAAAAAGAAATATAATCGATACTTTTGTCTACCATGCTGTTCAACAACATTTCAATATGCATAGGATGTGAGAAGAAGCGAAAATGGAGGAAAACTTACAAAGGACCCAAGTATCTTCCTTCGATTTTGATGAGCTTTGAATGTTTTATAGACAAAAATAAGTGACATATTTTTTTATACGTACCCTAATATGTTTTTAAAAGGTGGAACGCCTCTTCGAAAAAATCAGTTCTTTTCTCTTCTTATTATTTCGACAATATTCTCGAAGCTAATATTGTCGAAATAATAAGAATGAGAAAAAAATGTTCGAAATTAACCCTGCGTGTGAACCTGCGTTGGTCTTTCAAGAAACAGTCAAAAGTTCAATAATCTAAGTTTTCCTCTATATTTTGCTACATAAAAAAAGCAATATAATATCTGAGTTTAAAATCGTTTAAAATTTAGAAATGTACAACAAAAAAATTTTTCACAACTGATTTGTTAGGAAAAATATAATACCGACACTATATTTTTCTTAATGAATTAGTTGTAAAAAATCAACAACAAAAATTTTTTATTGTTATATTATATAAGTACACCAATATATATTTTTATACTATTATATTTTTATAAATAATCTACATGACGTTAGTGTGTAAAAAAGTAGTTCAAGAGTAGGTACTTTGTAATTACAATTAACAAATTAAAAAAAATTTTTTTCTATAGCTCTATTATCTTTTTCCAATTTTTGTTATGAGAAACCTACAGTTTTTAACACCGGATCCGAACGGCCTTTTTTCAGAAGAGGTTCTCATGGCAAAGATATTCTCGATAGTTTGCCATTGCCTTCCAAATGATTAGCTTTTAATCACAAGATAGTTTTTTTAATG
The DNA here is from genome assembly GCF_000143395.1 of Atta cephalotes. Lineage (NCBI taxonomy): Eukaryota > Metazoa > Arthropoda > Insecta > Hymenoptera > Formicidae > Atta > Atta cephalotes. The sequence goes on from NW_012130065.1 coordinate 15,510,405, forward strand.
TGTGATTTCTTTTAAATGTGAAAAAAATCGCGTATGTAGGAATCGAATCCGCTCAGAATGTGAAGCTACTCGCGCTACCAGACTAAATATGTATAAAAGAATGTGCTCCTTATTTTCTAGAAAACAACATATTCAAAGCTCATCACAAAATCGGAGAGGAATATTTGAGTCACTAATCTCGTTAGTAATTAGTATATACATTCAAAATATTCATAAATTGGCAAGCGTCTTCTCGATTGATTCTTCTGGTTCCAAAGTTTTGAATTGCGCAAGCAAATTTACGCAAGTATACAAATTCATGGGAACCAAAAAAATCAATGTAGTTGACCCTAAACAGTATAAAATGCATTACTTACATAAAAGTATTGAGGAGACACACTCTTTCTAATCCATTTAATAAAGATATTATTGGTCACGTATATTCTTAAAGTTACTGTGATCTAGTCTACATTTCCTGTATTTTAAATTTTCATAGACAGTTTAAGATAAATGATCTTATAAATATTTGTAATTCAATGAAAAGCATACGTAACGAAAAAAAAGCCGGAGCTTGCTTATTCACTGTTTAGGGTTAACATTCCTTGAACAACAACGATGAATCGTGCGAGAAACGTACAATTATTGGCGACCTACCTGTCGAGGCTTGACCGGTGGTGGAGGACGAATGGAAGGCCCGAGGACTGCGGCTACCGTAGTTTGGGGTTGATGATGAAGTGAGGGTGGCTGCTGCCAAGGCAGCCCTGTGCGTCCCAATGTTCCCTGCAGTTGCACATGTTGCTGCAGCTGCTGCTGCACTTGCTGCTGCGCTTGCTGCAGATGCTGCTGACTGCTGCTGCGCTCGACTACTGGCATAACTCGAGGAAGTGTTGAACCGACTGAAGAAGTCTTCCGAACTGTCTGTGAAATTAGCTACTAATTACTCGGTTCTTAGCCAATATTTTTTTTTAATGCACAACAGTAACTAAATCCAAATATAATAGAATAATATTAAATTAAGTATATCAATATATATCGATATATCATCGATATATCATTAATTTTGCGAAAAAGTATAGTTTTTTACGTAGATTCATGAAGAACGAGTACATTACCTGACTTAACTGGCCAAATCTCCAACAAATACTTAAGCACGGCGATTGGTTGTTGAAAATCTAGTGGAGGTCCATTTTCTTCCGAGTGTAACATCAATACCGGGCCGAAGCAAACGGCGAGACTTGCCGGTGACATTTTATTGCATTGCGACACTACCATCGCCAAATGATCCAACAAATAAATCAATGTGCACTATTCAATCAATAACACACGTTATTAAAATCTGGATATGATTGTGAAGCCTCGTTATATTTAATTTCTCTTTTTCTAATTAGAATCAATGTGCATTTAAAATAAAATTTTACAGATACATACCCTGTTGACCTTAGGCAAGCAATCTAGTATACTAAACATAAGCTTAGCATTGCCCTGCGGGTCGTCTGGCAAACAGACGGCCAGTGCATCGACCATCATCTGGTAGAGGCACTTCGTGAAGAGAGGTTCTGGAAGTTCTCGTAAATAATCCTTTAGTACACCTGAAAGAAATGATCACGATTACAATCGATCACTTCGCATTTTTCTCTTATGTCTTATTTTATAGTATATTACCAGTAATGACGTTGATGTCCGGCACGTTGTCGGGTGACAAATTTACGGACCGTGCGTTCCTCTCGAAAGCTTCCCTAAGTATCCTCTTCTTAGTCGCCGAACCGCATAGTCTGTATAAACCTATTGTACGAAATAAAACAAGCTTTTGTCATGGATACACATGAACACCTACAATTCAATTTTCTAAATTATTATTTGTTCAATAATAATATTTACCGATAATGTCAAGTCCTCTTCTCTCCACCTCTTCGACGCAACGCCATACAATAATCGGAACATTCGGGATTCCCATCGCTAAAGCTGTGGAAACTCCACCGGGAACTCCACCAGTCTTGGTTTCTCGACTTACCTATTTAGTTAGTACAAAAGAAATAGTTATTACATCTTAAGATTTAAATAAGTTATCAAATTAATTATTATAAGAAGATATTAAATCTACACAACTTTGACTAAAAATTAAAGAATTATATAATTTTTTTGTTATTAATATTGAGGAGTTTATTAATTTTTTTTGTGATATAATTTGTCATCGTAAAGAAATCATCATAAGAAAGAGAACTTACCACTGTATCCAAATCAACTCCAAAGAGAGGCGCTACCCTCGTAGCTAAGGATATGACCGGCAAACCCCTTCGACGAAAAGTTTGTTGGGCGTCAGTGTATCGCAATTTTAAATAAATCGTGCCACGTGGCTCGACCTTGACGGCCAGCTGATGTTCTGGCGATTCCTTTAGTAGACTCGCCAAATGCACTGATCCCTTGTAACAGAGTTTGTGCCTGTACTGTGGGTCCCAAGAATAAACGAGCAGATCCAGCTGTCGATTGCCTACGAGATCCAGCTCGAAGGTTTCGTCCCAGTCAAACATCAAATCACCGGTTCGCACTACCGTGCGCGCTTTATGCACCCTGTCACACTCCAGTACGCAGTACAAGTCTCTTAAGCCGCAACTAGCTGTAGTTTTATATTTAATCAATATAATTATAAAACAAAATTATTCCATAGAGCGTAACATAAAATTTTTATATTTGAGATTGACAATTGTAACATTACTGAAATTAGAATGGGACAAGTGTAGAAACGTATGATAATTATTTTATTGACATTTGCTAATCTCAAACGACATACAAGCACATAGATTATTTTCAGCTAACGCACCTAAATTCGGCTGGCCTGAGGGAGTGGAAGGTGTAGTAGCGGCCGATGAGGTCGTAGTCGATCGGAGACCGCGCCCCGCTAAAAGATGAACTGATAACAATCCGCTGACTCCACTTGCCAAATCACCGCCAGTTGTCTCTCCGAGCGAGCTCAAAATCGAACTCGTCGAACTCGGAGTGCCCACAGTCGGTGGCTTCTCTATTTTATATTTGAGGAATTCTGTGAAATGAAATGACCTTTCAATACTCCCAATTTTACGAAATGAGGCGGTAGACAGATACGCGATAGACTGTCTAATCACCCGCAGGATTAATATCTAGTAGTATTTGACCCTGAGTTCTGGTAGGCGTTGGGGTAGGTATGCTCCTCGTTGACTCCAAATCCAACAGGTTCCTGATCCTTCTGACTGATGTCGCCCGTTGGCTTGCGGAACTTGTTAGTGAAGCTTTCTGGGCTGCCAGCGATGTGCGCGCGTTTGAAGCCACCGAGGCTGGCCTCGGATTCGTTGTACCGCGATGGCATGTCGAGCTAATCGCCGTTGACGCTCTCAGATTCGCAAGATTGACCTGTTGAGCCGAAGCTGATCTCGTCGACAAGCGATCAAGCGTAGTCGAGAGCGGCCTGTATGCACCGTAACTGCCGTAGTCACCCTTCATTAACCAATGAGAAATACAGAGTACTTATTAACATGTATTCATAGCTTTTCTGCTTTAGTTAGTATTATTAAATTCAAAATAGAACTACAAATTAAATGAGAATCTGTCAAAAATAGTAATAATTAATCTACATCTAAATTCGAAAAATCTGAATGCTAATTAAGTAGATAAATTTATTTTTTGATTGTCTTTTAGATTATTAATTTATTTTTATCCTTTTGTTTGATTTTTATCTAATTGTAAACTATTTATCGAATTTTAATCAATACTGCTTAATTAAACAAATATTTAAAGAATTATAAATAAAGCTAATGATGACATTGAGAAAAAAATTAAAAATTTATATGCAAATACATTTTGCATTTCTCTCTCTCTCTCTCTCTNTCTCTCTCTCTCTCTTCTCTCTCTCT
>NW_012130065.1:15515121-15516479 GCF_000143395.1 Atta cephalotes
GAGAGAGAGAGAGAAAAGCAGAGAGTGGATACTTCGATGATAAGTAAATTCATTACGGACCTGATTTCAAGCTAGATCTAAGAAGGGTATGTCGCGCCGGCGTCGTGATGCTCGTGTAATCGACTCGGGGTAGGTGCTGGTCGGAACCACTCCTCGGCATGATCCTTCCGCTTCCGGTGTGCTGACCGTAGCCGTAATGGGTCGACTGCGTGGTTTGGCCCGACAATCTGCCACCGACTGATTGCATTCCACCACTCGACATACGTCGGCCGTTTGAGGGCATCATGGGCCCCGTGTAGAAAGGGTGTACCTAATCGCATGATCGCACGAACTCTTTGAGTACACTTCATAGATGTTTACTGAAACAGTTCCTTAGATAGATTTTCTTAAAGTTGCTGATCGCCGTGACTCTCGCAAACATCCCTTTCTTTCTTTGTCTTTAATTGTAATTTATTGTCAATAATTGTAAATTTTTATAAATTATATACTTTTGGGATTTAAATTCTTCAGAAAGTCAAAGGCAATTACAACGATAATGTCTCATCTTCTATGATCGATCGATCACCTTTTGTTAGTGATGTATGTTTGATAATATGATTTGTGTGATAAAAAAATAGATAAAAAATAGATTAATACATAAAAATTCAACATTTTAAGAGAAATGTGAATTTTATAAGAAAAATGTGGATCTATGTATTACATATAGATATAAATTTTTTAACAATATTATAAGCGTTAATTAAAATTTTTAAGTGCAGTCTTTGATAAATTATTAAAATTTATAACAACTTTGTAGAATAATGCTGAGTAAAGTGCTGGCAATCGATAATCGATCGAACGCGATAACGCTAGCCACGACAATGATTAACGTTATCCAGAACACAAGCAATTCACAAAACGCCATCGAAAGAACAAACGGACAGCAAGCTTGCAACAAGGAACATAAAGTTAGGGTTCACGTCGCAAACAGCGGCAGGTGTACGCGACTTCTACGGTTTAAGAACGCACATAAATATCCGTTAATTCGTGTTACGCTTTTTCTAGGCAGAACTCGTTAAACGAATGCACTGGTGCACCGTCGAGAATACGGCTAAACATTTCACTCATTTGCCATTAAACACCCTCTGCAATCGTTTCGTTAATTCTTAAATACACATCTTATAACCGAATGATTTATTCTACCGCGAGATACAAGACTTTTTTTGATTAATTCTTTATTAATACTCGTATCAAAATGTTCAACCTCAAACAATTTTTATGATAATAATAAAAGAAACAATTTAATTAATTATATTTAATATATTTGATAATTATATTAATAAATTGTTATTATATATATTATTTCTCTCTCTCTCTCT
>NW_012130065.1:15517146-15527373 GCF_000143395.1 Atta cephalotes
TATATATATAGTTATTATATATATTATTCTTCTCTCTCTCTCTCTCTCTCTCTCTCTCTCTCTCTCTCTCTCTCTCTATTTCGTGATTTCTTTGATTACTTATTGAAGAAAAAGAGATATATAATTGCTTACTTTTTTTTATTATGTATTGACAAAATGTATATTTAATCATCCACATTTTTCATCCATTTTACGATCTCAATTTTTTCAAAACTCGTACATTTCAGCAAAGAATGGAAGAATTTATGTTGAAGTTTTTAAGAAGTGAGAATTTAACAAAGATTGAAATTAAAAATGCCTTGTGTGGGCGGATGCACTCGCGCATTCGTTCGTCGCCAAGTATATACATGAGAGGAAGGGAGAATATATTTATATACTTGTCCATTAGAGGCATTATACAGAAAATTGCAGTCATACACAAGTCTAGATATCAAGATAGAGTTTGTGTTATCTTTACCTTTGTAAAATCCTGGTTAATTTCAATGTAGCATTCATTCATAGAACCGATTAGTCATTTGAAACACGTAATCGATACGCGAGCCGATCGGCGACGCTCCGCGTCGTTCGGAAATGCATTCGTTGAAATTGTCGAGACATTAGTTTTCTCGACATTTATTCTCGCGTATTTGTCTTCGAGATAGAAATCCGATACACGGAACGAATGTACAAAGAGTCAATATTTTATAAGAACGGCATTTTCATTGTCGCGAGATATGCGATTCTGATATTTTTTAAATTTCCTTGCTTTTAGAAGTTACTTTGCGAATTGTTCTTCTTAATTCCGATAATCCGAATGACACGGAGATCGCGACAGCAAGTGTCCCGAGACATTGCCACGAGTTCACCACTTTCTTTCAGTAAAATAGCGTTCATTGGAGACAGTGAAGGGCAAACGAGTATCGAATTGGTGCAGACAGGTATGAAATGGTGCTCGATCCACATCGTCTAGAACATCTATGCGTGAACTACATCGGATCGAGATTCATAAGTGACATCTATTTCGAAAATATCGAAATAAATTAGTGTTGTAAAGAATAATGTAATCACCATTCTGTGATAATTAAAATAAAATAATGTTTTAATATCATAAATAATAAAAATATATATATTGGTGGAAAATTATTATTTTATTAAAATTAGAAATGAATAAAGAAAAATGAATATTATTTGTTTTTTTATATATTTGTAAACAAATATTTGTATTATATTATATATATTGTATTATATTATACTTATTAAACTATTGATCAATTAATTCAATTTGATTCAATTAAATATTAAAATTAAAAAATCCTTTCTTTAATTTGAAACAGAAAATTTTATTAGAAAAATTGTTCTTTAAACGATATTTTCTGTCATTTTGATGGATCTCGATCCGCAGGATTTCCGTATTTCGACGCGTGAAATATCACGCGATACTTACTTTCTCAGCCAAGCTCTCTAACGTCTTCGGATACCCGCGCTCGTATGGTTGAAAATGTTGCGTTGCTGAAGGTTTCGGCTGGTGCGTGATAACCGGTGGCGGCGGTGGTTGATAGGACCAGTGACCCTCTGGCCGTGAATTATAGTACAGATCACCGTTGCTTGAACCGAGATCCTGGCTCGATCCCAAACCTGTGAGACCGAGTCTTGATCGCGACGGCAACATTTCACGTCCGTCGCCTCGTCTACGACTACTGCCATCCCTACACATGAAACATCATCCATGTGTTATTCGAAATTGTTAATGGCAGAACTTATTGTCCTAACTAATTTAAAAAAAAGATATACATGAAGAAAAAAAGTTGAGTAATTTTTAACTTACAACTATTAGTAAAAATATTCTGGCTACTTTTGCCGAACTTATGACAAATTTTACTTGCCTGGAAATAAAAATATTGAAGATGTAAGGTAAAAAATAAATTGCAATTATAATTAATCCATTCAAATGATTTTTTACTTACAGTAAATCATACTATTCTCAAGACTTTATACACTCATATTTTTTTATTATTATTTATCGCGTAGTAAAGTAAATTTTGTCAGCGCTAAGGTAAAAAATACTTATTGATTGAGGTAAAAAACACTTATTGATAAAATAAATTCTACTGAGACGTATCATAATTTATAAATTTACTTTATAAAATGTAAAAAATATCTTACAGTGGTGTATGACGATTACTCATTTACCAAAAAAATTAAGTAAATTTTAAGTGAACACGTGTTCCTATATAGACTTGCCTATTCCATAAAATTTAATTTTAATTATTACATTTTTCTCCGCGTAGAAAAGATTTAAATCGATATCAAATATCAGTACTAATATAGTATTGCTATTACTATAATTGGAAGATTATTCTTCATAAAATATCGGCTTTTTTATTAACAGTCACTTTATTGTTTTACAACAAGCTTCTGTATGAGTAGGGAAGAAAGATAAAAAGATTTGACGTCAGCAGTAAAGCCATCTACAAGTATCTTGAAATAATCAATTTGCGAGATGTCTTTTGATTATTAATTCAAGGAATAGATATAGATATCAATTTGAGATAGTACCTGACATGATTACTTGTCGTGTGGTCACTTTCATCTTCATTCAATTCCCTTTTGATGACTACTACGGGCGGTGCCTTGTGCTCAGTCTGGCGGCTGTGCGAAACAGGTTGATGTGGGCCGTGTCTTGTGGCCAGGACGAGTCGCCTCGGTATCGACATGATGATCACAACGTCGTCCAGGCTCATGTGCGTCACATCGACCAGATTCACCGCCAGGATCTCATCGCCCACCTGCACGTGCGAATGCATAGTGACTGATAGCTGATATAAAGACGAGCAACGATATCGCGGAGAATGAAAGGATAAATATCCCTTCCAAATATACAAGATTGATCGATGCCCGAGACCCGTGAAATGTCAAGGTGTAAGAGGATAAATTTAATTCGGCGCATTCTCGCGGCCCCCGCCATCGCGTCCTTCTCTCTTTCTTTTTCTCGAAATAGATTCTCCATCCTAAATGGCTCCGAGCTCGTTCCGAGCACTAGCAGCAATTAAGTTCTCGCTTGGCAAAAAGAAGACGAAGGGACGATTCACGGATGTGTCTCGATTTTACCGCTCGCCTCGCTTTCTCCATCGCGTCGGTTTCTCACTGTCGTCGTCTCGGTGACAGCGGGTGAATTCGCAGGGCAGAGCGAAGATACTCACCTTCAAGCAGCCGCTGTTGTACACGGCGGTCTCCAGAGCTATCCTAGAGATAAAGACCCCGTCGTTTCTGTCGACGCCGTTGCCCTCGCGTATGTAGAGACCGAGGGTCTGTCCCGGTCGTTTGATTATCTCGACGAAGTGGATGGGGTGCTTAGGATCCTGAAACGAAGATCGCCGGTGAACTTTCTTAATTCGTGCCGTCGAAATATTTCACAGCGTTCACGCGCGCGCCTCGGGTGAAATTACGCTGCGCAAAATTACTTCGTTGTCGTGAAAATAATTTTCTCCCTGGCCCGAGTGGTATAAATACGACCGCCATGCAAGCAAACTGTTACATTTTGTTCGCCTAATTCCGTGAGGAGGCCAAGGCGAGTTAAATTATAGTGAATATTATCTCTAAATATTTGTTCGATAATTTGACAATAACATAAATACATTATCAACTTCTATATAATCATTGATAAACGTAATAAAGAATTATTTTTTATTTATTAAATTAAAAGACAAATGAGTGAAGAAGTATTACCATATTTAGTCAATGCCTAACAATATTTTTATACGAATTTTTACAATAAAGTGAAAGATTGCGTGAATTTTTATATTTAAGTAAAAAAACTTGAGCAGTCTGTGTAAATTTAATTTAAATTTCGAGTTTATTATGCGTCTTATTTTATATCTTATATTTTTTTAAACAAATTTCTAAAACTGTATATATTCATATAATAAATATTCGTGCATTTTCATATATTCCGACTAGTGATAGAGCGAGAAACGATAAAATATCTCAAGTCTTCCAAAACTATTTTATAATTGAATTGTAATCATATATTAGAAAGAGGAGAGAGATGAATAGATAGTATACGATAAACAGGGAATTAATATATTGCTGATTGTAATGAAAGAATTGCGCGTAGTACTAATTTATGACAAGATATTACGTTCGAATGCAAATGAATCACAATCTGTCAGAAACAGACAGACTCATCGATAACGTACCTGCATAGCAATAAATTTTTTCGCCGCCTCGGAAGCCTGTCTACCCATTTGCCGAGGCTCAATGACACGCACGACCATCTCGCCTCTCCGCTCAACAGCTTCGAGGGCCGCCGCTGTCGATGCGTCATGATCGTTTTCGACAGTCTCGATCTGCTTGAAGATCTCTGTACTGATCCCGCTCACCTGCAACGGTAGATTCTTCCGTTTCAAAGAAGCGTAGCGATGTTTTATCGTCATTTTTGTGTGGACCGATGAATTTGTCTCGACGCAAAACAATGTTATTATTTATTAAATTATTTCTATCGTGCAAATATTTAAACAATATATAAATATATAATACATTGATCTCTCATATAAATAATAAATACACAGAAAAAAACGATGTTATATCAACAACATTATTTCAATTGAAAATGATTTTGTTAATACAATAACAATATTAATGAAACAAATATGTTATGTTGTTGTTTTAATAAAATTTTATTTATTTCATTAATACTGTTATTGTGAATCAACAAGATTATTTTCAATTAAAATAATGCCGTTGATATAATATCATTTTTTCAGTGTAGAGAAATGTAAAAACTAAAATATAAGCTACGTTATTTTCACACTGTGAGTACTAAAAATCTATACGTATACATAACGTGAACTATAGAATTTCAGTACTCACAATAAATTACGGAATGCAATCCTAATTTCGTTAAAATTTTAATATAATGAGATCTTTTTATTTCCTAAAAACGAGTTTATGTACACCTAAAAATAAATCATTGGCTACCTTTTTCCTTACTATAATAATCCTTCCTTATTAATATTATTCTGACAAGACATCGCTATTATATTTTATCCTCACTTTGCTTGTTTTAAAGATGTTGCAAAGATTGAGAACGGAATGATTTAAATTTGGCATGTTTAATATAATAGCGATCAGATTACATGAACAATACGTGGCGACTAAAGTACACGCCAATACGTTTCTGCCAGTCGTCGAGACAGCTTCACGAGCAACACAATAGGGTCCCGGGTGTCGGAATCCATCGTCATGCTGTCCGGCAATTGAAGTTTGCCGACACAACGAGCTCTAAATTCGTCCATTGTGTCGGCAACGAGTTAATGAAGTGTCGTCACTACCTTCCTGAAGTCTCCTTGAATGACCATGGGGGGTGGTTCCTTGGGGCGCAACTGGTTGGCAGGTGCCTGCCTCCCAGGACTTGCGCTTATGTCTGTCACTTCCCCCCGGCCCTCCTACAAAACAATAACTGATTATTTTCGCTGTTCAGCTGACTCTAAAGTGATTATATAATTGATTATTACGAAATGAGACGACAAATGAAAAAATGACATATACCTTCCGCATTGTCGAAATATAACGCGATATGCAATATCGAGAAAATTTGAATGTCCAAGTGGTATCCCTTCAAAGAGGATTAGTCAGAGTCTAGATCAATGATAACCACAGCAACCAAACTACATACGTCACAGGTCAGCTACACATGTCACATACTCTATTGGCAATTACATAACTTGGCTATCTCACATTTTACATCATATAGGACACAATGATTTAGAAGATTGAGTGATTATGATGATAGTTAAAACCGATAATAGATTTATGTTAAGTAGGGATATCAATTGTTTAAGTATCTTGTTTTGCAAATTGAATACTTTTAATTAAAGGATTATTTAAGTAATTAAAAAAATTTTATCTTATTAATTTTATCTTATTAATATTACTTAAATTGAAGATATTTTATGCAAGCGAATTCACAAGCTTATAAAAGAAAGTAAAGCTTCTAATTTCTCTCAAAGACATAGAAATATTGCGAGCATGAGTAGTATAGTGTCCTAAAGTAAATATTTTTGCAATCGCTGAATATAATCAAAATGCAGATAATGGATATTTTTCATAAATATTTTCAACAAATTCTGTTAGCGAATTTTGTAATAATTTCTATCCACTGTATTAAGAAGAAATTATTTTCAGGAATAAAAAATTCAAGTTGATAATCATTAATTATTAATACGATCGATAAGATTTCCATTATACGCATCTAATAAAAGCAAGTGACAAAAATCGTACACATTTAAACTTCTGCTTTTACTGGAATATCTCATGATCTCAATTAACTCAATTATGAGGGCCATAATAAAGTGACCAAATATGAGGACCGAATATCAGGGAAGGTGAACTAGAATCTAGAATAAATAACACTTTTTCATTCGAGACAAATGCGATGTAAATGTAAAGCTCCATCATGATCCTTTTAAGAGTAAGAGGGGGTTCCTAACGAAGCACGCGGCGTCTCGCGGAAACTCATCAATCTGTCACTTCGACAACGCACAAGCACCAACCGTAAATCCCCGAGCTCGTTGACCGTGATTTCAGTCGGATTCGAATCTCACTGAGACTATCGAGAAAAACGCACGAGCTTATCGAGCCACGCGCTTCGAACGAGCTCATCCACCTGTCACGCTAACGTCACGAACATCACCGTAAATCCTCTCACGTCCACTCGTTAATTGCGATGCCAGGAAATACGGGTGAGGTTATTCGTATGAGAACTAACAATAAGATTTTTGCTGTAAAATAGATCGCGAGCTTATTCCACCTGCCAGCTTAATAACACATTTGCAACGTCGATGAAAAGAAGTAGCACAAAAGGTGAACCGTGGGAAAAACGCACCCCGCGGAGGCATGTGACCGGAACGAGCCACGCGGCGGTGCCGCACATCCGGTCGCAGAGCGACAGCAGGGACATCCACGCTGCCGCAGCCGATTTGCAGCCTCTTTCGCTCGTCGACGGCGGTGGCGGCTCTTGGAGCTCCTTGCCACCCTTCCTGCCGGTAGCCCACCACCCCCGTGCTCCGTCCGTCTTCTCTTTACGTCTCTCGGTCTCACCCGTCTGCCGGGTGAACGCCGCCGCGCGTGTCGCGCTACCCCTTCGCGGCGGTCCCATACGTGCCCCGAGTTGTCCTCGACCAGAGCACCGTTCAACAAGACGCCGGCCAGTCTTCCTCTCTTATGACCTGTCTCTCTCTCGAGTGCAGATCGCCAGTTCCTTCTCGGTTTCACGTGACCGGTGAATGGTGCGAAAGGGCGCGCGTAGGACGGTTAGGTAGGTGTCCGATGAGGGAATGAGTGCGACAGAGTGAGAGAATGATAAATAGACAAACGGAGAATGAGGAAACGAGAATGAATGAGAGAGAGAAAAAGAGAGAGAGAAAACGCATGGATTACCTTGCGGAAGAAGAAGCACCCCGTGTTACCCCTGTCGCACATCCTCGCCTACCCCATGGCGGCTAATATGGCGGGAAGCGGCGCTCAGGAGCGAGTACGATTGTCGGCGGTACAAGTAAGGGGTAAAAGGCGCGCGTGCGCCATCGCCGGAGGGTTACCGTGTCGCCGTACGCGGAGGAGTAGTATGAGTGAGTATCGATCGGGCGTGACGTCACCCCACCCCCTCCCTCTACGTGCCTTTCCCCTGTCCCCTCCGCTCTCTTTCCTCTTCAACTCATACTCTATCTCCGCACTCCTCACTCGTCTGTCCCTCTTCCTTTACCCTTTTTTGCCTCCTTCCTACGCGCTCGAACACTCCTACTACCTCGCAACGTACCTCCAACTCCAACGTGGCGCTCCTCCACTGTCCTCAACCCCTTCGCCCTCCCACTCTTCCTGCGTGCCCATTCGATTTCTCTCTGTCGCACTCGCCGCTTCTTTCCACGTCATCCTCTTCTCTCATTATCCTGAACCTTCCTGTCTACCTTGTCCTTCTGGACCTCTATCTTCACCTCTTTCCTCTCATCATCCTACCTCCGAGAACGGCACTTCCTGACTCTTCGTTATTCGCGGTTTCTCCCATCCCCCTTTCCTATAATATTTCCGTAGTATTTTGGCAATCTCGTTCACACCTTTTTGCTCAGACTGAATTACGCGCGATCATCCCTTACCAACTTATCTCGTCCCGTTTTCCTCTTAGAATACTCTTTGGAGCGATCAGAATCGTCAACCGTTCGTGTAGTTCTACTGCGTTTAAGCCTCTTTTCTCTCTTCTCCTCTCCATCCATGTTATTTCCATCCATGTTATTTATTTTCGCGTTTTTCTTCTCGCATTTTTCTTAACTGTACGCGCAAATCGTCGCAAAATGTCTTTGTGTCTCTTAAGCCTTAAGCGGCGCTTTTCATGCTTCTCTCGCCTCGCGCATGTCTTCCTATTCTTTTCTATTTTTTTCTTCGCGATGTGCTCTCGTACCCTCTCCTTCGCTCGCTCTTCCCTTTCCCCAGGAACTTTTCTTTCCTCGCCCGCGCGATCGCGGCTCCCCTCAATTGGATTTTCCCCATTTCGTTTACTTCTTATTACATTCGCTGCCACTCCACTTACGGGTGTCAGCGGTCGCGCGAATTCTCTCCTTCGACCTCTCACCTCACACGACAGCGGCAACCTTGCGTTCGCACTTTTTTTTCGAACGACGGATTTTTGCGATCCGTGAGAGTGGATTTCTTTCTTATCCGTACTCGCATTCGCGTTCACCTTTCATGCATCAAAGTGTCGTCTCGGTCGTTCGATTTCTTCTACGATAATGTCCCGAGTTATTTCCGCTTGTATCTCTCTACCCTCTTTTCTCCTAGTTTTATTATCGTTCCTTACTTGTATTTCCACACGATATCAGTTGGCACATCACATATTCTCGTATCATTTCACGTGTCATCCCGTGCGTTTCCCGAGTAATCTCTTTCTCTCCTCCTTTCTCTCCTTTAAACAGGGCTTTCGCCCTTTTTGCGTTTCACTCCGTGCATCTTCTATACGCTCGATATACAGAGTATTTACTTTTTCTCGAGGTTCTTCACCCCTCCATCACGTCTGTTCTCGAGTCAGCTACTACTTCCCCATCGCGCCCAACTTCTTGCTCCACATATGACGGCGGTACGCAACTCCATTACAGACAGCAGCTGCGACTTGAAGCCAGCGAGACTTGGCCCCCGGAGCGATAAATAAACCCGGGGAGGGGAACAAACGCGAGAAATGCCGGTAATGCACTTTTCGAAGTAGTCTATATCATCATCCTCCCGTTGACATAATGCGAGCCTTCCTCCGAGCCGGAGGGGCATCTCTTCGTAGAACGTGAAGCGACATTGAACGAGAAGAAATCGCCGGTATTCAATATACAATACTATTTTCATTCAACAGCAATGCTTATAAATACTATTTCTTTTTTCGCGAAAAAGTATGAAAAATGAATATAGGAAGCAATTCAAAACATAGAAAAGCAATAAATACGAGAAATAGCCGACAAAAAAATTTTTTATGTGAAACTTTCTTTAATATTAATTGCTTTATGTTACCTCATCTTTTGAAAGAATGAAAAACCAATGTAATAACGATGTCACTTTTAGTAAAATAATTCCATGTCGGAAACATCAAAGGTTATAAACTGAAAATTGATCTCGTTGAAACTTCGTGGACAATAGTCAGTGATAAAATCCGCAAACGAGAAACCATTCCGAAAGGTATAAAGATCTCCTATGAAATAAAACTAATCTCGCCAATATAATTCGTCAATTTCCGGAGGATGTATTAGTGGTCATTACTATAATCTGGGTTGCGGCGATCTTCGAACATCCGCTTCGAAAATCACGATCTCTCGTCGGAACGGTTGCTCTTCTTCTCCTCCTGTTCCACTATCCTTGTCCAGCCACCCTCGCCCATCGCTATTTCACCGACGTATCCAGTGACCTACGTGGATGCCCATCGCGATGATTTACGAGGTAGAGGAACGAACGGTCGACCGGATTCTTCCCCATCAAACGCGCGAGGAGTACGGCGCTGAGCGTAATGGACGGTGATGACAATATAGCAGTGGTAGTAATAGTAGTAACGTGTTGTAACGCGTGGACATCGGGGAATGTTGTAATGGCGTATGCATGGTATTAATGCCGCGCTCTACGCACACTTTCCGCCTCCAATTTAATCCGCAACGCTTTTTCCATCAGTACTCTCATCCTCTCTCTCTCTCTCTCNTCTNTCTCTACTCTCTCTCTCTCTCTCTCTCT
>NW_012130065.1:15527393-15530631 GCF_000143395.1 Atta cephalotes
GCCGTCCTCCTACCGTACCACCTTACCTTACCCGTTCCCTACCTTAACTTAACTACCGTACCACCGTTACCTTTCCTTACTACTACTACTCTACTCTCTCTCTCTCTCTCTCTCTCTCTCTCTCTCTCTCTCTCTCTCTCGTCTCTCCTTTTTTTTCTCTCTTGGTGCACTTGCCTACATTATAAATGGTTGGAAACTCTCTTAACGATGTGCCGGATCCCTAATGCGAGGAAAAATTGATTTCTTTATACGGCAAATTCCCTACTTACACGCGTCGTCGCATAGTCGTCCGTTACTACTTAAACTCTTACGGGAAGAAATTATAAATCTTATTTAAAAGAAACGGCAGCATTTTCTTAATTGTGCTAATATTATCTGTCACGATATTTATTGTAAAAAATTATACGATTTTTATTGGCAAAAATTTCCACGATTTTTGTAGATATCATACTGAGAAAAAAATATATCTTAAATTTCAATAACTATTTATTTGAATAGTACCAACTAAATATTTATTAAATATAAAAATTTATGTATTTGATACAAAAAACATTAATTTGATTTAACTAAGAATCACTTCTTTTTATTAAGTAAATATTTGTTTATTGTAAGTAAATGTTTAGTTGGCAGTATTCAAATAAATATTTATTTAAATTTAGTCTATTTTTTTCTCAGTGCATGAATATTACTGCACATAATTTTATTAAGATTCCGTTTTTTGATATCGCATTTAGATCAAACTTAATTTTAAATCCGAATTACTACATAACAGTACTACGTAACAGTAACGTTATTCGTATCGTATCGTAGTAATCGATCTTATCTCGCTAGCGCAAAATTAAATCACGTCTTTCCATTCTGCCTAGTTCACGCTTTCGTGATAACGGAGGTAGGACGATGAATAATGGCCAAATGGTCATCATTCATCGGCCTTGCCCTATTACGTCGTCTCTTAATATCCCGCCAAATATAATTGTAAACACTGATGTCGCGGCCTACCGAACATTCCCGCAAATTTACGTCGTCCTATATACGGGAACGCAAGTCGGTGGTAATCTGCACCGCGGAAGGGTTGCTTGAATTTAATGTTTCCCGACCTATGCGCAACCCTGAACGTGCGCGCCAAACTCTCGTATTGTCGAGTTACTCGTTGGCAAAGTGGCAGCATGGATATTGTGCAACTTTTGACAACGGGTACTAAATTCGTGCTCCGTTTTCGTGTCTCGCGTTACCACTATGGGATAGAAAGTTCGGACGTGAGTTTTATGCACACATCTACAGAGTGCATTTATAGTGTTGGAGATTCTTACTTCCTATGCAAATCGAAACACACGTATATGCGGAAAATACATCAATGTATCTTCAATGCGGAGTATGAGAAAAACCGTAATCGAGAAATCTATTTGAAAACTGCAGCACTTTCCGCGCAATTCTCAAATACATTTCTCGATATTTCATATATAAAATTTTATGTATCGAAATAAAAATATATATATATATATATATATATATATATATAATATATATATATAAAAATGCATATATTGTATATGAAAAACATATCATTTACACTGCAAGCTCAACAAATAATTCAATTAAGATTTATACGCTTCATTATTGAATTTATACGCTTCATTAATCTCTGTGTCCTTTAAATGAATCATTTTCGTTTCGCGCGTGAAAGAGCTCGGAAAAATTACACCTGCAACCAAGCAGAAAATAAAGTTTTACTTAAGGGGTTAAGAATGAGGAATGAGGGCAAAGTCTGGCTCACAGTCCAGAAATATACCCAATGGAATCGAATCCGTAGTGGCCGATTTACCGATCTCCGTTTCAATTTGGCACAAATATTTTCAACTATGAGTCTTCGTTAGTCAACCTAGATTTTCTCAGAAATAGAAAACCGCAATAAGATCACGATACGAAAGAATTTAATGATTTTTGCTTTAAACTTCTCGTAATATGCATTGGATTTCACACTGCTACAATACTTGGTTATAATTTGATAGCTATGTCCTACTTTCGCAGAGATAAATTTGATTCCAACAAAACTTTTTAATTACAAATTTGATAAATGCAATTATATCCACGAATATATATTAACATTATAAGCTATTTTTTTTAATTTTAATGAGGCCCGAATTAAATTTATATTAACAAGAGGAAAAACTTGGTGCAGATATGAACTAAAATGTATTCTTTATTCATCATTCTCAATTTGAAGAGAAGGAATCCGGCAGTTAGATAGAATTCCACTGAAGGGAATAGAGAGATTGGGGAAGCTAATAAATAAAATAGATACGTAACAACTCGAGATTCGGTGTGCACTGCAGTAGTAACTTGGCGAGGAAGCCGGGAGGAAATAGCGTGCATAAATCGCGTAGTCGCGAAGTGCGCGCTTCCTCCCTCGCCCTCCCGAAAATTTCCTAGAAGAAATCTCGTGGTTGTTCGCGGGGCGAAGGTCGGGGCGAAAGGTCGTCGATACGCCACTGCTCGTAGTAGTACGCGAGTGTCAGTAGTAAAGCGTAGTAGTAAGTAGTAACGACGTGTACGCAGGCGTACGCACGTTCGGTATCAGCGGTCGGACTGACGGAGGGGGATGAGGAACGAATTTGAGGGCGAAGAGGGAGAAAAGGGATGACGAACGAATGTGGAAAATGAGTGAGAAAGACAGATCGGGGAGAAGGGTAAACGGGAGGACATTGGAATAGGAAAGAGAGGGCTCGCGAGATCCAAGGAAAGGGAGCGACGAACGGCGAGGAAGGGTAGGTGAAGGACCCCGCCATCCTCCCGTGAATCTCGCGATACGATAATCGTTCAATGCGCCTGCGTTTTGTGGTCCCGAAATGAGTGGGTTTGGAAGTGAATTCGCGTATGCGCTCGCGCCTCCCCGACAGCTTGACCGCACATACACACCGCTACCCCCGCGACTTTACGTGTGCCCTCTTGTGATCAAATCGATGTGCGTTGGTGTCAGCTTTATGTGTCTCTACTCGCTCGCGAAAGATGTGTGCATCTTTCAATCGTGAACGTGACGCGGATGACGGTCCTCACGAAATCACGTTTCATCTTTGTTGCCTCGACACACAAACTGAACGCCGGTAACTGAATCAATAATTTTATAAGTCCCGTCTCGTAGTTTAGAACTATCAATGATATCGATTGTAAATCGTAATCTGATTGTAATCGATTTTCGAGAATGACGGAATATGGGATGATGTATGGGATATGAAAAACG